>NW_015542333.1:419289-419772 GCF_001515605.1 Sinocyclocheilus anshuiensis | reverse complement strand
GCAGGTCCTGGAGTAGCAGGCATGACGTGAGCAGGCTGTGGCTTGGCAGACATGATCTGAGCCGGCTTTGGCATAGCAGGCATGACGTGAGCAAACTTTTGGGAAGTGTCATGTTCCCTCTCCATGACACCCACAGTGAAAACAGATCCATTCAACTGCAGAGCAAAGTCTATGTATTTTTCAAGAGTCCATTGAGGGGTATTGTGGGCATTAAATGAGATAAATTTTGTCCCAAACCATAACGAAAAATGTCCTTTAGGAAGGTTTCATTAAAGTCTACCTGGTGACAAAGCCCACAAAAGTCCTCCACATACTCCTCAATGGAGCGATTACCTTGACGGAGGCGAACTAGGCGATCTGCCGGGTTCATTTTGTTCTGGGTCGTGTATTCTGTAACGATTTCAGTCCACTGATGGCGAGTTGAAGTGAGAACCCAAGTGCAGCTTTATTTACAGTGATCCAAACATCCAAACATAATCCGAG
>NW_015542333.1:406933-419165 GCF_001515605.1 Sinocyclocheilus anshuiensis | reverse complement strand
ATATATAGAGAGAGAGAGAGAGAGAGAGAGAGAGAGAGAGAGAGGTATGTTTTTGGAGTTTTCAAAAATGTAGTTCAGGCATATTTTTCCAGCGAGTCTATGTTTAATAGACTCTCTCCAGATTAATGAAACAGTGTATGATGCACAGGAAATGGATTTCTTGAGTACTTGTGTATTGGAAAGAAAACCCTTTGCTAATGGATTACATAATTACCCATTATCAGCCATGTATGTTTGCACAATGCATTTCAAGTATAGTTTAAATATTCATAATATTGAAAGACAGATTTTTCTATAGCAGGTCGAAATACAGTGTCACGATCACCAGCTGGAGTGCCCTTGATAACCACCAGAGGGCATTCCATCCCATACCTCTGTCACTCAGTCTTGGACATTTCCCATAATCCTTTGCCCGGATTCATCAGCACTCATTGGCCGTTTCTCAATATGCGTTCTTAAGCTATCTTGCATCCTTGTGTTCTCGCTCTATGTCATCATTAACTGGCGAAGTTCAATTCCAATACTTAAGAACGCAAGTACAGAGGATGCATGAAAGTGCCCGAATGTGTTCTTGATATCGAGGATGCATCGAATGCAGACTTGAGAAAATCGAACTGTTAGAAATCCCAGGAGATGCTGCGGGCGCATGACGTACGGAAAAGCCTGTAAACTTTTAAACTTCTCACTGCAAGCCTGTAAATACGCAACGACTCGCTAAAGTACACATTGTCATTTTGTTTGCATAATTTTAATAAAGCGATAAGGACCTGGAAAAAAGCCTGTCATGCTTTTTATTGGTATATGTTTTAACAATGGTAATTTTAACATTGACAAAATATAGCTAACATTAAATATACATACCGAATCTTTTTTACAAATACATATGGTAAACTAAAAATAATAATATAAATACTATGAAAGTATTGTCTTTTAATAATCTGAAATAAATGTTTTAATATGACATTATTTTGTGATGTTATGTGTTATTTATTGTGCCTTGCTCCTTATAACGTTATGTCAGTTGAGCGCAAGATCACAGCGCATCTCTATTCTCACAAAGATGCGTTCTGTGTTCTTGCGTCCTTCTGAGATTGTTCTTTCAAGGTAGCCTGGCAAGACCGGTCTCCACGAGAACACAAGTTAATTGTTTGCACCTGTGTCTCATTAGTATTGTTAGCTCACCCTATATAAGCCTGGTTCTCACTGTCATTCATCGCTAAGTCTTGTATGTGTTCACAACTGCATTTCTAAGCCTTTTATCCTGGTTCTCTCGTGTCTTGTTTCCTTGGTTTCCCTGGTTAATAAATACTGCGTCTGAATCCTCAACCTTCGTGTACCTGAGCAGTTTCATGACATAAAAGGTCAAAATCTATAGAGCCTAAGCTGTGTTGTTATGTGTGTAACACAGTGGCATTATTTTACTGTAGTTTACTGCTCGCTATATACTGTATTTATTATTAGAATGCGTAAAAAAAAACATTTAACTCAACTAGGTAGTTGAGACATTATATAAAACCACTGCTAGCGTAGTTGGAGTTTTGACTCAAAACCTTATACTGTACTTACACATACATGACAATTTCCTTGTGTGACAACTAGCCCTGGCCTTCTTAATATGCTTTGTTGAAAGATTAACTCTCCTTTAATTTGCACATACTAAGCTTGTGTTCTGTCCTTTTCGAAAGCAAGCAGGCCTGTTTTGATTATCACTAATTGTATCTCAGATGAAAGTGATATCACATAGCTCTTCCGCTTACACACACACTCACACACCCCTCACAGGAAACACTCCTGTTGGATCACACGCGTCAAAAGCGGCGCAGAGAGGGCAGCCTCCAGTGTGGAAAGAAAGGGAGTCTGAATGAACAGATGGCGACACAGGGGAAAGGATACGGTGCCCTGCTGGTAAACTTTCCCCGGGCGAAGGCTTGGGTGGGGAGGGGGCTCAAATGTTCTGGCTTAACTAATCCTGTGCCTATGGACGACACTGACTGCTCATACTGTAATGAAGAACTAACTCTGTCATATGTATTCTGTGTTTACTGTTAACCCCTTTTGCATTTATTCTGCTTATGAAGAAAGACAGCTCTCTTTACATAAGACAGGTTTGTCGTTACAGATAACACCTGTATATTTAGATTTGAGCAAATCATAGAATCAACCTCTGAAGTATATACTGCTTTGGCACAGAGAAGGATGACCATGATTTTGCCAAGTGTCTGTATCCAAAAACTAACCCAGCTTTAAAATAAATTAGACTGAAAAAATGTTATACAAGTAGACTTTAGTCAGAGTAGTGCCATATTTAATTTTTGACGGAAATGAATGTGGGAGGAATAGAATTGTTTATATGCTCTTTCATTGGAAAACTAAAATAAATAAATAAATAAATAAGTGCACAAACATTCCCAGATAGATTCAGGTTAAGTCCCATGACTCAACATGTGCCATGACTCACTCTCACCCATTAAGCAGCTCTGGGCTGGGATTTTATCTGTAATCTATGAATGGTATCCTAGATATAAAATGTTATTATTTCCTAAATAACTTGCACTTAGAAATCCCTTTTGGCTAACCGTGATTTCACCAAGAATAACTTTCATGTCCTGTCTGGCAAAATTATGTTTGGCTTTCTTTAGGGGTCTCTTCAGGGAAGAAAAACAATGCTAAACTTCAGAGAACAAACAAAGAACCCACACACGATGGCTCAGCTATTTAAGAAATAATAATAATCTCTATAGGTAATTTTATATGTTAGGCCTATGAACAAAAGCAGGCTAACATGAAGATCTCAAGGAACAATAGCGAATGCATAGGCATCTCATCGCAATGCTCACTTTCACATAGATGTTTGGACAATAATTCATGGACAAAAAATCTTATTGAAGGAGTGCAGGCTTGTGTTGTGAGAGTGTGAGTTTGGGTTGTCACATTAAACCAAGATGTCACGCTTTACTTGTCTACCTGTGACTACAGCTCACAGTACTAACACACAGTAAAAAACATGAACAAACACCAGCAGTCTTCAGCATAAAAGCACACCTCCCACATACAGCTAGCTTTGTCTCTGCGAGAGCAATCTTTTCTGCCATATTTTAGAAAAAAAAGCACAAATCGAATCTCACCATATCAGCAAAGCACAAAAGATTTTTAGTATTCATTATGAGCCAAAATGTCATACTGTCTTTTCAACATATAAGAAGGGGCTAAATTTCTCATTAAATCTCCTGTAAAACTTCATGTACCCTAGTTTCAAAGACAGACATCTAGTAGTACCCTCAATACTCCTATATAAAAAAAAAAAAAAGTATAAATCTACACTTGAAGATGAATAGACATTTGAGCAGAGGAATCACAGACCCTTTCAAATAAAATAATAGGAACTCTGCGTTGTAATGATTATAATAACAACATTAACAACAATGGCAGCACAGGAGCTTCAAACAAAATTGAAGAAAATGAACTTTTTCATTGACTAGAATTTAAAGGTAAAACCTGTTCTCCACTGTCACATTTTATGACACCATTGCTCAGGTACAAAACAGCCCTTTCTTCCTCTTCCCTACCAGAGAGAGACGTCATGTTAGGCAGGATACGCTGAATAAGCTTGATCTCCTCAAAGCACAACAGAAGAGGCATTTCAGTGTGAAGTAATGAAGGAAAAGGCTCAAAGAACCATCAAAGAAAGTGTCAGAGTTCTCAAAAGTTGAGCAATCTTTTGGTTAAGTGATGTGTCTCACCTCTAACATCTATTCAGCTGGGTATTTGCAGTCGACAGAATGCCTGAAGTGGTATTCAGATGCCAGTGCCTGACATCCACTCCACTGAGGAATTTCGCTCAGAGACATTCTAATGAAATACTTGTGTGAGGTCTTCAAAAGCTACATCCCAGGATAGGCAAACAAACAAATGGAAGCAGCATGCTAGTGAGAGATGTTGTCTAACCTGCATGTGTGGTAGCTGCTAAGGATCCAATTTAAACCTTGGTGTCACAATGGTTTTGACTTTGGATTTGACTTTAACCTTTTACATATTTGCTCAGATCCCATTTGTACTAAGAACTTTCATTTTCACCAAGGAATACACATTAGGGCCTTTCGCACCACTTTAGTTCCACTGCTCCTGAGTAGGAGCTAATTTGGTTCTCGAAAAAGGCAGTCCGGTACTAAAATCGCACCCAGTTCCGGCGGTGCAAAAACGCCAAAAAGTGGGTAGTTCCACAATTAGTTCTGGTACTATGAAAAGGTTCCCGCGGTGCGAAAGGCCCTAATATTAGGCGTGGGCTCAATCAGTATAGCCAAATTGAACCAAACTGATATTTGACTGTCTTCAAAAACTGCCAAATTAAATTGCTTAGGCAGGCTCTGGGTAAAAACCTTGTCTACACAGCTAATTCTTGCCAAGATCTTTCCACTTTGACAGGAACATTTAGGGGAAGGTACAAAAAAGTGTGTCCAAGGATATCTTGTTTACTTGCTATTACAGTAAATGTCGCAAACAAAACTATTGGACACATTTCAGAGATTCAACACCATGGACCTTGCAAATATTGGCAAATCCACAGACAAGTTCTTATTCCGAAGCGATCTGTAGCAGCCTGAAAACTTGAAAATACAACTTTGTTTCCTGGCAAGCTGATAAAAACATGCCAATTTGACCCTAAAAATTGCATAACGCCACCCAATCAATCTTGCCACCTAGAGAAAGTATTTGCCATTTTTGAGTGCAATATGTATCAGGCAGTCCGTAGTTGGTCTGTGGGCGAATCCAAAGCTGAGACTAGTCCCCCTGAGACATTTTCAGAGAAGAAAGTTAAGCATCACAGTTTGTTGTTGAATCTCAGAATTAAATTCAGTGCCCAAATGATTGTAAGTAACACAAGTGCTGCCTCCTCAGATTATGGAGCAAAGCTATCTCCATAGTATAACAAGTAACTTTACTCTTCACTCTTTCTCAAGGTGATGATGCTCTCAACAAGTGGGACAATCCAGCAACAATTACACATCAGTATCCTCTCACAGTATGTGTAATGAGTAATAAGCCTAGTATTAGGTAAGCTTAGTTTTTAGACTTTGGAATCTTAAAAATGTATCTTTAGGGGTTATCGTTAGTATTAATGTCCTATCAATATAGACAAATGGTGAAGGTTTTATTGAGATGTGGATGTTTTCACATGTTCAATTGCTTGGTTTAAACTCAAGATCAGTTCCATCCTCTAACCCCCACAGTTTCTGTCACCAATTTGAGTACAACTGTGCATACTTGAGGCAGCTGTTTATCACTCTAGACATGACTCAATGTGTATGTGACGTTTTTGTCCCTTTGTTATTACTATCAAACCTTAACACACTCAAACTTGTGCTTCAGTGTTCTGTGAATGAATTGCAAGAGATTCAGGACTCAAACTGCTCTCGAAAGGCAGTTTCTGCTTAGACAAGCAACAAAGACAAATGCATTATATTAATACATGCAAACTGTATGCCATCAGTAGAAGTTCACTTCTGCTTGCTAGGCTACATTACTTTTTCACCAATAGCAAACTGTAAAAAGGTGTCCCTGTGAATGCACTCCAGATCATCTTTTCAAGCAGACTCAGATGGTTCCCTCTCAAGTTACAAAAGCAGCTTTCACACCAACCAAACAAACCAAGCTCTGACATAAAACCGACTCGGGTGCACAACAAAAGCTCTAGTGTGGACAGTCCAATAATCCCATGTGATCAATTATTAAAAAAAAAAAAAAAAAGATGTCTACAGATTTCAAATGAAAACATAAATGCAAGAAACAGAATATTGCATGTGCTGCCACAGCCAGATGTACTATAAACGCTCTCTACTGCAAAATAACAAGTTTTATGTGTTAAAGTTTTATGTTTTTAAACCCTCAAAAGGGAAACACAACAGTGTTTGAAAAGCTGTCAGTGATGGAAGCATAATCGGAGAAACCCAGAGTCCATAATCAGCTTCTGTTTTTCAGACTGGAGTCACGCCATGAACACAGTGTGCAGATGCAGCTGACAGGAAGCTGGCAAGGGCCGCAGGTACACGCTAAGGAATCTTGAGAAAGCGTGACTGTAGGATGTGAAGCAGTGGGTATGCGTTGACAAGATGAAGGGTGCTCAGAACTTCAGGATGTCAGAGCACTTCTATTTTGGAGAGGGTTTGTGAAAGGTGATGATGCTTGCTGTATTCTTTAAGCTAGTGTTCATAGTGTGCACCATAAGAGCATCAGAGGTAGGCAACAGTGAAACACTGCAGTTGCAACAGTGTAGTAAGAATGAGAAAACAGTATCACCACTCAACTATGCAAACCAGAGTGATTTGATTCAGTTTGTCGATATCTTTCTGAGGGTTTCTCACATTGGTCTTGAACTACTTTGTTCTTAAGGTAATTTCAAACAAAAGAGGCCTCATTATTACAATTAGAATTAAAATTATGGTTGCACTACACTCAGATTATTTTTATTTTTACAATTTTGATTGTAATTGCTATTATGTTAACAATCCCAATTACAATTATGCTTATGATTACTTTAATGTGTATGATTATGTTTTTAATTCTGATTACAATTATTTTTGAGGTTATGATTTTACTTTGATGTTAACGATTACAGTTATGATTTCTAATACTATTACAGTAACAATTCCAGTTACATTTATGGTTATAAATATGTTTATCATTTACATTTTTATTATTCTTATGATTAAATTTGTAATTGCTTTTGATTAGTACTGTTAATAATGATGCTTATGCTTATAATTGCTATTGTTTATGACAACACTTGCAACTGCTATTAAGTTATACTCTAATTATGTGTCCAATCAATCAAGACCTCGCAGTGCCTTCTGAGATGTTATTAGATGACCATTGTTGCACACAGATGTCTGTGACATACAGTTACTGCAAATTCAGCTAATCCAGGAAACTGCATGCTTTGTTAAACTTATCTCTAAAAAAAAGCCCTGAATAAATCAGTTCTGTTATTTCTCCCAAACTGATTTTCGCTTGCTTTGCGGATGCTTTTGTTTTTCATATTCCTATGGTGATGTAATTAAACTGATATTGCAGCATTTTTTTGCACAAAAGCAACACATCTCATACCTCATCTCATGCTTTAATCAGTACAGTCTTCAGATCTCTACCCAACATAAAACCACTTTCATTCAGTAAGTAACTTTGGGAGTTGGGAGAAAATTACATAATCTCAAACACTGGTGCTGTAAATAATGTTTCATCAGTTAACCTAGAAATGTGCTTTATATGGTAAAATCTAATTGCTTTATTTAAAGTCAGAAGTATTTAATATGCCTGAATCAAATTTCAATAATAAAAGCATTTAAAGGGTCACATCAGGAATAAATAGCTCTTTAAGGCTGCACGTTTACTTTTTTACAGTGCACCCAGATAACTTTTTTTTTTTTGGCAATTAAATAGTACAAATGAAATCATACACAAAACGTTAGAGCATATTTACAGAGGCTTTATGGGGTGAACCACAGGGACATCATGAGATAAAAAGAGAAATTACACTGAAGACAAAAATCCTCCCTTGAGAAAGAGAGAGGTGTACACAAGAACTCCTACTTAAAAACATCCACCATGTTTTTTTTATTTTATTTCTCATTTGCCTTATTTAATTGAAATCACTCTTTTTGTTCTCAGAAGAAATAACAGAGTGTGAAAGCTTACCTTTCTCTGGACTAAGACTCCTAATATTGCTAGAATCCTCCATACTTCAAACTGAGAAGCCTCCATGTGCTATCAATAGGTGGTGAGATGTGTGCCGCTCTACAGGAGAACAATCCCATGAGCTGCTCTTCCAGACGAGAACGGCTGCATACTCAGATTCTTGTGTCTCACCCTAAAGATGGGGAACCAAAGCACCTGCTCCTGTCTCTCTGCTTTGATTCTTTTCTTTGCTTCTCCCTCCCTTCCTAGACAAAAAGGTTCTTCTATGGCATCGTGAAGCACCTTTATTTTTAAGAGTGTATACTGTTATTTTTTTCTGTTTTTTCTTCAAAACAGGGTTATTATTTTAACTAAAACTGAAACAAAAATGAAAACCATTAAAAACATTATTCATACTTGAAATAAAATAATCATTAACTGAAATAAAATCAAATTAAATATGAAAAAAATTAAATAAATTCAGCTAGCTGCCAAGGCAACATTTCTCTTGTTAATTTAGTTCAACTTGTACTAAAACAACTAAAACTAAACCTGAAATAAATAATTATAAAAAGCTATATAGACATATATTTTAAAAAAATGACAAAAACACACAAATTAAAATTTAAAATGAAAGTAACGAAAGTGAAAATATATAAAAAAATAAAAAAAATAATTCAAAATATTTAATTAATTGTATATCGGTGATACTAAAATAACACTGAGCATGTGTTTTATAACCATCAGTTAGAAGATTATGAAGACAGGGAAAGATTATCAGTGAATAACAATTTAAATTTCATATCGATTCAAAAGGCTTGGAATTTAGTGCTATTTTGATACTTTTACTGTCATTTTTGGAACCTGACAGACATGGTGAACTGTCATCAAACAGGAAAAAATAACTTAAAAAAAATCTTCTGTTGTGTTCATGGAAGCAAAAAGTTATACAGGTTTGAAATGACAAGTAGCTCATGACAGAATTATAATTTTTGCTTAAAGTAAATGAAACTGCATAAAATCTTGGTAAAACTACATGAAAGTGTGTAAAGAATGAGTTCCTTAAAGCATGTCAAAGAAGTTTTCCCTGAATGTCATGACAATGAGACCCTTTGTCACTTAAGTACTTTAGGAGTTGATAATGCTTTTTGTCTGCTAAACATGGGCTGGAAGCATCATATAAAAGCTTTTCAGACAATGGAGAAAAAACTCACTTTCAGAATTTGAAACATCAGTGCACTTATGATGCAATGATGTGTGATACAGAAGGCACCAAGGAACAAATCATTTGTACAGTTTTGCATAATCCATCATATTTGATTGAACAACACAATAAAAGCTGCCAGTTGTTTGTCTCTCCCTTACAGAAGATGGAGCCAAACTGATTTTCAATGCAATTGTATGTCATTATTAAAGTGGTTTAGAACATGAATCTTTTTTTATTGCATTGGATGTCATAAGCATTTTTTTTAAATGTCAGAAACAAAAGTAGATCGAAAATTAGATCTGTATTTTGATTGTCCTTTTTTTCCCATTGTGACGTACATCCGAGTGAAATGGCTTCTGAAATGAGAAAAAATGCAGGGCGGGGCTTGATTTTGTCCTTCGGGAGTTGATTGGATCGTTGGAAGTTGGGCGTTGCTAACAAAATGCAGGCAGAAACGAGACAGACCCCAATAGCCCCACCCTCACTCCATAGCACATGACAGGAAGAGAAGTCGTTTCGAGGAGGGAGGGAAGGTTAACCTATTTGATTAAAGATTATGAGGGCACATGAATTAAAAAAAATAATAATGAAGTGTACAGATAAATCATTTATAATAAACACTAAGAATTGTACATTTTGATTTCCTGGCGACTTTAAGATTAAATTAACACTTTTTTAACACGTAAAGCATGTATATTTAATGTATTACAGAATAATACACTGTATGCATTATAATGCATTCATAAGTCTTTATAATACACATTATTAAGCTGTGAGTCCTAGTAAAAATGGTAATTTATTACAATTCATATGATAACAATTACCTATTCATAATTATAAAAAATATAATCAACACCAAATTAAAAATTGAAATAAATATAAATTGGTTATGGGATATGTCATGCATTGGATGAATTTAAAGGTGTAACCATGATTAGGTAAGCAGTATAAAGCACTATAATTATTAATAGAATTATTTCTTTTTAATGCATTACATATACATTGAATATATGAATAATATATTTTAGTATATTACATATTTAATGCATTACAAAGTGCAGTTTAAGGCACATAGCTCTAGAATGCACTATATATACTGACTTTAATTACAGTGTTGACAGACATAGCTTTTGTTCTTTCCAAATGTTGAACACAGTTGTGTTTTTATAAAACATGTAATTATCTACATGCCATAGAAATCTGGCATGACAGCAAAGAAATAGCACTGACACCTTTTGTCCTGTCATGACAACCGTATAGTGAAAAAGACATCCTAACGAACAGTACTTAGATCGTGTCAAAGGCAATCATTTTGCCTCCATCGGAGATGTTATCACCATGAACCGAAGACTGATCCCATATGCTACATGTTTGGCTGGTTAACTAGAACAGGGCAGGAAACAAAAAGGACTCAAAGCATGGCACTGGATGGTGTCAGGAAAAAGACATTGACTTAGAAATCCCCAAGTTACTATTAAGCACAAGAACAGAACGAATTTACTTTTGACTGCTGCTACTTTTAAATGCACCTGGAATGCTTGGATGTGTTTATGCTAAAGATGGAAAGCAAAGCCCAGGAGAAGTGCAGTAAGAGCGTGCGGCGGTGTTCAGGAGCTGTCCGTGGTTCTGACAGCTCCAGCAGTCTGCCTATGGGAATCACCCTTAGCTCAAAGAAAGTAGGTCAGAAGAGACCAACAGAAGGAAACAGGCATGCTGTACTGAACTGGACCATCTCTGCTTTGAAAAACACCTCTTTGCATTGCTCTTAGTTAACTCAACTGATGACAAACAGTTTCGACTAAATGCACCAGATAAAATTAATGTATTACGTTTCATTTTTAATTACACAAAATCTGAAAAGGCACCTGAACTACCCAGGCTCATTGGAAATATGTGCCTCTACCCACATTTCTGCAAAACAAAAAACAAACCTATACGTATGAATCGCTGCAGTTTACAGTTGAAATTAACACTAGAGGCAGTAAAATGACAACTTTCATTCCTTTTCACACAAAGTATGATTAAAGGGGACATCGGATGCCCATTTTTCACAAGTTGGAATGATTCTTTAGGGTCTGCATGAAATGTCTTCAACATACTTTGGTTAAAATTCCTCAATGGTCATGTAAAACAACATATTTTACCTTGTAAAAAACAGCTCTGTTCATAGCGACCTGTTTCGGTGCATGTTTCTTTAAATGATAACGAGCTGCTGCTCACCCCACCCCTCTCTTCCATTTTTTGTGTATTCGGTGGCGCGTTACCATCAAAAACAAAACTAATCCACTGCGTCCTCAGTGGCTCTGATGCCAGTTTGACAAAACAGCTCAAACCCGCGTAAGCACGGTTGCATCAGCGAACGTGTTTTTATATCATTTTTGCATTCGTTAACACTATCAAGCAGGTTTAGGGTTGAGTTTGGTGTAGGCGGTATGTTATTTTCCAACACGATAGAGCATTTAGCTTTTAGCGAAACCTGCCGGACATTTGACCACCTACCTGAAGCGTACCTGAAGCAAAGCAATAAAAACGCAGCAATGCATGCCTGTACCAACATAATAAAACTGTGGGCATGGTCATGTATTGAATACGCGAATGATACCTGAAGTTGTGTGGTGAGAAGAGGTGTAATATTACTTTTCCAAGTGATTGGAATAAAAAAATATCCCATAGACTTACGGCAAGATTTACTAACAATCAGCGTAAACCCTTTTTTGGTATTAAAAAACTACTGTTAGGATTTACTAAAGGCACACAGTGAAAAATTAGCGCTGAAAAGATATGGACACTGTTATTTTTGCGACTGACCTTATTGCATATGCATTTGGATGAGTTTCCATTTACAGGAGGCGAGTATTTCTATCATGACAACTCTTGGAGAGTTTAGCATGGTAATGTACATGACAATGTTAATGTGTTTGGTCTTGGCGGAATAGATCTGCTACATTGCTGCTGCTGAGGTGGAGCAAGTACCGAGACTTGCTACTGCCAATACATCCACAGACCTGCTACTGTGAGCATGTAAGAAATACTGCTGCTGCACATATAACATATATGAAATAATTCCGTAGCAGATCTATACAGGTGGAGCTGGGGAAGGTGGAGGGTTTCCGAAGTGCGCTGCAACTGCTACAGCAAGCACTAGCCAAGTATTTGAATGTTGAGTATAAGCTCCATGGCTGCTCATGTGAAAAGAAACCAATCAGCTGCACCATGTGAATTATGTTCTGATTATGTCAGATTTAGTTAGAACCTATCGGCCTGCGCTATCTAGAGTTTAATGGCAGAACTATTTAAATAAATCATGCAATGTGATTTACCAAGATTTGCTGTAGACAATTTATTGGTGTTTGTGCC
>NW_015542333.1:403590-406079 GCF_001515605.1 Sinocyclocheilus anshuiensis | reverse complement strand
GCTTGTTTGCGACCCTATGCTAATTTGCACTGCTCTTGGTAGATTGCGTTAGTCATTATGGAAATGAACTGATTGCATATGTGTTCTTTAATTTCCCCACTGTCAGTAAATCATCCGCAGAACTTTCCACTCTCATTGGTGCGTTTATGGGATTGTGCTCTCACACTAATTGGCCCTGTTTGGTAAATAAGTAAATAATAGAGACTTGGTGGTGACTTGTAAGCAACCACCCAGAACACCTTAGTTAAAAAAAAAAAAATCTAGTACCCTAAAATAGTACTTATCAAAAAACTGTTCAGATGTTGTTAAGTTCCCATAATCTTCATCTCATTTCGGAGGCCATTTCTAAATCCTTTGAATATGAATTGGGTATTACCTCCTCCATGCGGTTTGAATCAATCTGTGATGGACCTGAGTGTGTGTTAATTTCATCGCTGTTGGATCCTATAGGTTCACAGCCTCTAGTGCAGGAAGATAAGGAATGAAGAAAAGTGAAAAGAACAGATGAGAAGAGAAGAGAACAATGGTGTCTTTCACAAGGTCGATTTTATCTTAAGCTTAGATTCAGTTTCTGTAGGAAGGGGATCAACCCACTTATTTTCCAGAACCACCAAAATGAGACACATTTTCTGACAGCCTGACCTTTATTTTCCTCCAATGCAAAAAAGCTCGGCATTGTTTTTCAAAGGTGCATTATCGTGTAATGAGCAGTTAAAGTGCCTCTGGCTGGCTGTGTTGTAATATTTATAGGAGTTCCACAGAAGCTGATACAGCTGATAAACTACAGATGAACACAAATTACGCTCACTGTTCAGGATAAATACTGTGGGTAAAGAAAAAGAATCACCCCCATTTAAAATAATCACATTTTGTTGCTTTGCAGCCTGAAATGAAGACGGACACAGTTTTTGTTTTATCCAGCTGTATTTACTCTGTGCAACTTATAAAATCCAAGTGAAATATAAAACCCCAAAATGAAAAAAAAAAAAAAAAAAAACTGAATCACTGAGCTGGAAAAAGGATCACTCCCTCCTAAAAATGACTTGTAAACTCAGGTGTAACTAATCATCTTCTCAATGGCACACAAAACCCTTTGACTTTCAACTGTGATCAGCTGCGGTCATTTTGATTAGCTCAGCATGAAAAGAGCTTTCCTGGAGCATTTCAGTCCTTGGTAGTGCAACTGAAGCAAACAATCAACTATGGGTGGCAAAGCACTGTCAAAAGTGGATGAAGTTGTGGACAGGCACAAGTCAGGAGATGGATACAAAAACATTCAAAGGTTTTATCAATGCCTAGAAGCACAGTGAAGTCTATTATTAAGAAGTTATTAGGAAGGTATTCGGTACGACACAGACCCTCCCTGGATCAGAATGCTGCTCTGGATGAAAGAGCCGGAGGAAACTGCTCAGAGAGGCGACCGAGAGCTACAGAAACTCTGAAGCAGCTGCAGTAATTTATTACAAAGAGTGGTCATTGTGTGCATGCGACAACAATATCACAAATTCTCCACAAATGTGGCTTGTATGGGAGGGTTGCAAGAAAAAGCCACTCCTCAAGAAAGGCCACATGCAGTCACAACTGAGCTTTACCAAAACACACGTTGAAGATTCTGAGGCAGATGAAACTAAAATTGAATTATTTGGCCTCAGCACCAAACGATATGTCTGGCGGAAATCCACTACAGCTTACCATCCAAATAACAGCATTCCTCCAGTAAAGTCAATTTCAAATGATTTATGTATACTTTTTACTCATACAATATTACTGTACTTACTCTAAGTGAAAGATAAAACACCAACATGTCAGAAATAAATAAATAAAAAAACTAAATCACTGAGTTGGAAAAAGTGGTTCTCTGCAGCAGGGACTGGAGCTCTTGTCAGGATAGAAGGAAAAATGGATGGAGCAAAATACCATCAAATTCTCGAAGGAAAATCGTCCCAGGTTACATATGTAACCATGGTTCCCAGAGGGAACGAGACGCTGCGTCGGAAAACGCTAGGGGAACGCCTTCAGCGATACCAAGCTCTGAATAATATGTGTAATCAGTCCAATCGATGGGCGAGACGTCAGAGACGGGTGACGTCATGACCAGGAAGCTTTAAAAGCACGTGAGGTGCAGCCGGCGTTAGCTTCTAGAAGTGAAGCAAGTTCTAGTAGGGATTAGAAATCAGTTCCGAGAACCATACTCGGCCCGGCCAGAACGGGGCTACTAGCAATAGACGGACACTCTCTCTAGAACTCCCGGGAGCAGAGCGATCAGGGGAAAGGCGTATCAGCACCGGGCCCTGAGACAAGAACCAAGGTTTCCTCCACATGTCTAAGGCATGTAGGCATCGCCGCGTGACCTTGATCATGCGAAGCTGTAGGGGTCTCATGTACAGCAGGCCAAGACTTATCACGTTGGAGGCAGCTGCCATCAGACCCAGCAGCTTTTGAAACTGCTTGACAGTGAGTGACCGGCCTTCTCTGACTCTCGCGACTGC
>NW_015542333.1:402702-403448 GCF_001515605.1 Sinocyclocheilus anshuiensis | reverse complement strand
AGTACAGTATTACACATTTAGTTTCACTCAGCGAGTGAAACACAGTAATGACCACCATGTTGCTAGGCCTGTATATATACAGTCAAAGTGTAGATGAATTGCTTTAATCTAATTATAATTTATAAGGCCTTTATGCTTTAGAAAGGGGAGCATCACTCAAATCTACCTTGATATAACTTGTACTGAGGTTTCAGAAACAATTTAAACAATACTGCAATTTTGTGATTTCTTCACTAAAGCAGATTAATACATTATGGTACAGTTTGGACATGCCACTGAGCTGAGATTCCTTCGTCAGAACAGACTTATGCTTTAATACTGAAATTAGGGTTTCTTCGCTAAGATCAGATTAACCTTACACTGCTACCATTAAGCATGAAATACATAAAGACTCTTTCAATCATAATAGAGGTACAAATTCAAGCCCCTACCTTATCTGCATTTAAACAAGCCAGCAATTAGGCACACAACAGCGTATCTCAAGTCACGCCCTATTCTAACCTGGACTATCCAGCACACACTTTTAGGTTGACAGTCTTTAAGCTCATAACCATCGTTTTATCATGCCCGCATTTCCTCCACCAATCTGTAGCGAATCAGCTCACGGGGAAATATGAATAATTAATCATAACTAGTTATAATTAATTATAAATATTTAGATCCGCTGTAGATATTTACTTGACCTCTCAGGGTCAACTGTCTGTCAATTCTAAGAACGAATTTCCTGGTTAAGGGAAATAACTTTC
>NW_015542333.1:377169-402366 GCF_001515605.1 Sinocyclocheilus anshuiensis | reverse complement strand
CGTGTGTTTCTGTTTGCGCACAGCTTTCCCTGTCAAACAAATAAAAAATCAAACTATCAGGTCGGGTCGGGAAATGTTGAGACTGTAGAGTTCCGATGCCTTTCTCCCTCTGCGTCTCCGCGTGCAGCACAACAGTGTAGCATACATTGATCGGCGCATGTGCATCACAGTAGTGAAGCCCTCCCTCCCTTTCCAGTTGTGTTTGTCTTGCTGTGGAGGTGAGTCATGATGAACAAAAGACTAAGCTAACTGTGCCTCGAATTTACAGCTAATTATCCAAAAGACAAAAGGCAAATATAGTTAACTGAACTCGAGCAGTTCTGCAAAGAAGAGTGGGCAAATATTGCAAAGTCTAGATGTGGTTGGTGGTGGGGAGTTCTGATTCTTTTCTATACCCAGTGTAAAAATGATGCAATATAACCCAGTGCTTACCCCCAGGCACTGGGGTTAAATTAAACTGGTTCTCTAGATTCATATTCATCACAATTATTTTTATATGCTTGTCATGCATATAGACTGCACAACAAAGGAAACAAGATATGAATAATGGAAAGATATGAACCTGTTTAGCAATTATTGATTTACTTTCCACTTCATTTGGATGTAGTCTGGGGAAAACTCCTCACAATTTGTGCTTTATTTTTTCTTTTGGACTGTAAGTCGTAGAAAACTTTTAGCTACGTAATTTACTAAATTTACTCAGGTACTAAATTTACTTATGTATTTAATATTATTTATTTCTTAATATTTACTTTAATTTGATAAAATTAAATTAAATTATTTAACGTAATATTAAATCATGTGACTTCATGTACAGTATTTATTAACATTTGTATGATTTGATTTTATATAATTTTTGAGGTTTAAATCAAAATTGCCAAACAGTGACATAATTTATAATGTTAAAAAATAATTTAAATTCAAATATTTTATACATACACACATATATTCACATTCACCATAGATAGGTAGACAGACGGATGGATAGATAGGATGGATGGATGGATAGACGGACCGATGGACTTGTGACTGCATCACATGTAAGAGAATGAGGCTTGGCTGGTCAGCGTTGCTCTGCCGAGCACTTCCTTTGATGGACAAGAGCTCAGAGAGAAATGTCCTCTGGGGTTTGACCAGTTACGGCCACAGAGCTGGGATCAGATAGCAGACCTGTGAAGATCTGCACTGACAGAATAAGGTAATATTCCTGTGAGCAAAGACTGAAAACAAGAAAGACGTGGAGGATCAAAAGGTAAAGATGGAAATATGGACAGAGAAAGAGGAGAGAGATGCAACGGACTTTATATACATGACACTGGATGCATCTCAAGTTCAAGCTACAGACATTAGTTAACTGAAGTTAGCTGTTAACTTAACTTGTATTTCACTGAATTTTTAAAGTTACACATCGTTCCAAACGTTCTTCTGCAGAACACAAAAGAAGACATTTTGATAATTTTGGTTACCAACATTTTGGGAATGTTGTAACCAAACAGTACTGGGGCCATTGACTAATTGTATGGACAAAACTATCTTCTTTTATGTTCCAAACATGATACAAAATAAAAGAGTTTTAGATTGATGTGAGGATGAGTAAATAATAACACATTTCTTCAGAAGATGTAATCTAGGTAAAATCGTGTTATTTTTGCAGTGCTGTTTGGAGCCACCTTTTTGATGCAGCTTAGCTAGTTTCACCTTCACACGCAGATGTGCGACTACTTTCTATTGACAGCTGATGAGTATTCACAGCATTACAACATTTACAGATCCAAGAAAGAGTGATCCGCATAATGTGCCTCTTCAAAACATGAATCAATCAATAGCAAAAAATTTACATTGATCAATTATCTGCACCTACTTGAACATGTAGACAGACTACATGGATGCCAAGGATATTGTAATCTCCAACATGATGTTAATATGTACTACCGAGCTGTCTTGAGTTGTGATGATAACACTAGTAGTATTTGCTTGCATACAGCTGTTTGGTTTCACCACCATCATCGGTTCTGTCAAACCCCTGGGTCATACCTGTTTCACCGATATAAATGCTAATTGGAACTCAGGGGAAGACCTGGGCAATTACAAAACACACACAAACACACACGTGTAAATGCACATGATGGTTTTTCTGTGACCATCAACACTTTTCAGAGGAGGAAAAACAAGAGGAAAAATATGAGCAACACTGATATTGCGTTAAAATGATATTGCATTGCTTGTTTCTAACATGTGTCACTGCAGTTTTAAAGTGAACTCTTTAGTGTCTGGTACTAAAACAGTTTGTTTAATTTTCTCCAAAATATAACTGTGACAACGATTTATTACATAGTTGGTTGTACGTATCACGGAAGTTCAGAAATGAAACTTGGTTGAGTTTGGATCAACATGGGAGTTTGTACATGATGATTCCTTTAAGAGTCAAATACTTCACTAAAGGCCCATTCACACCAAGGACGATAACTATAAAGATAACTATATTACACCAGCGGACGATATCATATCCAAGCACATGCTCGTCTGCCGCTTTAAATTCTTGGGCTCTTTATAGCAGGATTGATTCTGATTGGCTGTCAATGTTTTAATCGTTCATCAGCTCAGCTGGAAAAAATCGTTCTGAAATTGATTCCAACGATATCGTTTCTCTGTGCCTTTTTCGTTATAGCTGTGGTGTGGACTCTGCCATTCTTTAATATTGAGAACGTAGCATACATTGATCGGCGCATGTGCATCACAGTAGTGAAGCCCTCCCTCCCTTTCCAGTTGTGTTTGTCTTGCTGTGGAGGTGAGTCATGATGAACAAAAGACTAAGCTAACTGTGCCTCGAATTTACAGCTAATTATCCAAAAGACAAAAGGCAAATATAGTTAACTGAACTCGAGCAGTTCTGCAAAGAAGAGTGGGCAAATATTGCAAAGTCTAGATGTGGTTGGTGGTGGGGAGTTCTGATTCTTTTCTATACCCAGTGTAAAAATGATGCAATATAACCCAGTGCTTACCCCCAGGCACTGGGGTTAAATTAAACTGGTTCTCTAGATTCATATTCATCACAATTATTTTTATATGCTTGTCATGCATATAGACTGCACAACAAAGGAAACAAGATATGAATAATGGAAAGATATGAACCTGTTTAGCAATTATTGATTTACTTTCCACTTCATTTGGATGTAGTCTGGGGAAAACTCCTCACAATTTGTGCTTTATTTTTTCTTTTGGACTGTAAGTCGTAGAAAACTTTTAGCTACGTAATTTACTAAATTTACTCAGGTACTAAATTTACTTATGTATTTAATATTATTTATTTCTTAATATTTACTTTAATTTGATAAAATTAAATTAAATTATTTAACGTAATATTAAATCATGTGACTTCATGTACAGTATTTATTAACATTTGTATGATTTGATTTTATATAATTTTTGAGGTTTAAATCAAAATTGCCAAACAGTGACATAATTTATAATGTTAAAAAATAATTTAAATTCAAATATTTTATACATACACACATATATTCACATTCACCATAGATAGGTAGACAGACGGATGGATAGATAGGATGGATGGATGGATAGACGGACCGATGGACTTGTGACTGCATCACATGTAAGAGAATGAGGCTTGGCTGGTCAGCGTTGCTCTGCCGAGCACTTCCTTTGATGGACAAGAGCTCAGAGAGAAATGTCCTCTGGGGTTTGACCAGTTACGGCCACAGAGCTGGGATCAGATAGCAGACCTGTGAAGATCTGCACTGACAGAATAAGGTAATATTCCTGTGAGCAAAGACTGAAAACAAGAAAGACGTGGAGGATCAAAAGGTAAAGATGGAAATATGGACAGAGAAAGAGGAGAGAGATGCAACGGACTTTATATACATGACACTGGATGCATCTCAAGTTCAAGCTACAGACATTAGTTAACTGAAGTTAGCTGTTAACTTAACTTGTATTTCACTGAATTTTTAAAGTTACACATCGTTCCAAACGTTCTTCTGCAGAACACAAAAGAAGACATTTTGATAATTTTGGTTACCAACATTTTGGGAATGTTGTAACCAAACAGTACTGGGGCCATTGACTAATTGTATGGACAAAACTATCTTCTTTTATGTTCCAAACATGATACAAAATAAAAGAGTTTTAGATTGATGTGAGGATGAGTAAATAATAACACATTTCTTCAGAAGATGTAATCTAGGTAAAATCGTGTTATTTTTGCAGTGCTGTTTGGAGCCACCTTTTTGATGCAGCTTAGCTAGTTTCACCTTCACACGCAGATGTGCGACTACTTTCTATTGACAGCTGATGAGTATTCACAGCATTACAACATTTACAGATCCAAGAAAGAGTGATCCGCATAATGTGCCTCTTCAAAACATGAATCAATCAATAGCAAAAAATTTACATTGATCAATTATCTGCACCTACTTGAACATGTAGACAGACTACATGGATGCCAAGGATATTGTAATCTCCAACATGATGTTAATATGTACTACCGAGCTGTCTTGAGTTGTGATGATAACACTAGTAGTATTTGCTTGCATACAGCTGTTTGGTTTCACCACCATCATCGGTTCTGTCAAACCCCTGGGTCATACCTGTTTCACCGATATAAATGCTAATTGGAACTCAGGGGAAGACCTGGGCAATTACAAAACACACACAAACACACACGTGTAAATGCACATGATGGTTTTTCTGTGACCATCAACACTTTTCAGAGGAGGAAAAACAAGAGGAAAAATATGAGCAACACTGATATTGCGTTAAAATGATATTGCATTGCTTGTTTCTAACATGTGTCACTGCAGTTTTAAAGTGAACTCTTTAGTGTCTGGTACTAAAACAGTTTGTTTAATTTTCTCCAAAATATAACTGTGACAACGATTTATTACATAGTTGGTTGTACGTATCACGGAAGTTCAGAAATGAAACTTGGTTGAGTTTGGATCAACATGGGAGTTTGTACATGATGATTCCTTTAAGAGTCAAATACTTCACTAAAGGCCCATTCACACCAAGGACGATAACTATAAAGATAACTATATTACACCAGCGGACGATATCATATCCAAGCACATGCTCGTCTGCCGCTTTAAATTCTTGGGCTCTTTATAGCAGGATTGATTCTGATTGGCTGTCAATGTTTTAATCGTTCATCAGCTCAGCTGGAAAAAATCGTTCTGAAATTGATTCCAACGATATCGTTTCTCTGTGCCTTTTTCGTTATAGCTGTGGTGTGGACTCTGCCATTCTTTAATATTGAGAACGATTTTTAGAACTTTATCGTTATCTTTATAGTTATCGTCCTTGGTGTGAACAGGCCTTAATAAAGCAATAAGCCCAGTGAAGCCGTGGTTTACAGTGAATTTATAACAGCTAAGGGACGTTGTTAGGTTCGATGCGAAGCAGAGTGCCTAAAACCCCCTTAGCTGTTATAAAATCACTGTAAACCACGGCTTCACAGGGCTTATTGCTTTTATAAAACGGTTATTCCATATACGTAGTAAGGTTTCACAAAATAAAACAGAGCAAATAAAGTGTAATGATATTAATAAAACAGTATTCTTCCACCAAGCAATGTAGCTCCTCAGAATCAGTTGTGGTTGCAACAAAGTGGTTGCCAAGCAACACACAAAGTAAACAAAGGTGTGTGTTTGTAGAGTACTTTATAATAGCTTTGAACGCGGCTCAGCCAATCAGAATCAAGGACCGGAACTCTCCGCTTTATAAGACTTCCTTACAACCTGACTTTCTCAGCTACGCACTCATTAAAAAGAGCAGTGTGACCTAGAAGCCGTCTCAATTCTCCATTTCAAGAGATTGTGATCTTAACCCTGAATCTGAACACGAGACAATGGTCCTGGTCTCATTTTTCACAGAAACAACACGTGCGATCATTCTATTCCACATGGTGCACAAATGCGAGAAATGGAACATGTTCTTCCTGCTTTCATTTAATCTGCGGCCTGTTTTCTCAGTGGAAACAAAGAAGATGGCAATAACATAAGAGGAAGCGTTAGTCTACGTGCCCCAAGAATCTAAGTCTTTAACTATTAAAGGCAAAATTAAATTTGAATCCTAATACACGTTCCCGATCTCATTATGAATGATTTATTGATGCACATTTTTCCCAGAAACAGTGTACGTCTTTATAGCCTTTAATCAAAATTGAACTTAACTGTAACTTGCTCTGCTGATGCTACTTTGTTTTTTGGCTGACGTCTTATTTTTCAACTCATCCTCTCCAATCACATTCTGTTTGTAACACCCACTTGATCCAATCAATTTCTGACGTATACAATAATGCTCTGTCCATATATCTTGTAAATGTAAATCGGGGGCTTTGTTGATTTGAGGGTGTGAACCCACTGGTCTTAAATGCTTTTAATATTTCCAGTCGTTTATGAGTAATGCTATATACAGTGATGACAAGTGCAAATGCATAGACTGCCTAGGTGAAGAGTGCAATAGTGCTTCGGGTTTGAATTAGGTCCCTTTGGCCTTCCTCTAGCACGAGTCCTTTGGGCGTTTATTGTAATTGCTCTCTCTCGGAGAGAACAGGCTAATTTAGGATGGTGCCACGCACAGTGAGTCTCTCAGGGTTTGCACACATCCCTAGCGTGTGGATCAGCCTGCGGCTCCAGCGAGTCTCAAATTGATGTGATGCTGTTACGTTCAGCAGATAAGGCAGAGCTCAATGCTCAACGCTACGGCTCGTCAGATTGATTGTGTTCTGCCGAGCCGCTGTTTCAGGCTCATTAGTTCTCTAATTCATATAATCAATATTATGGATACAAAGACATTTAAGTGTTTGCTTGCCTGGTTGAACTAATTTGATGAGGTATGGCAATAACTTGACAGTGTTTCTATCACAGTCCCTTTAAGGAAAGCACCACTGCTAGTGCATTGGTAGCCATGCCAAGGTCATTGATTTATTATTCCTGGAACTCACATGATAAAATATAGGTTGGTTGTAATTGCTTCGGAAGTGTCTGCAAAATCAATAAATGTAATTATCTTTAAAAGTATAGCACCTTCAGAGACATTACAGTATTACACATTTCTACATCTACTCTTTTATTGACTAAGCCCGCATTTATCATAGACCTTGAATTATTTGTGAATTGTTTTCCCGGAATGATAATGAAGATGTGGAGAATGTGAAAAATCTCCAGACTGTTTGTGTACTGAAAAGCCAGCAGTGACTATTGAACGGCACACATGTGTCAAGGCTACGGGTTTTCAGTTCATGTTGAATTCAGTATGAAAGGAGCTCGCAGTCATCGTGTCTAGGGAGGGACACATGGATGAGAAAATGAGGTAGCCTGATTTACACATTTCTTCGAATATCTTAATCTCAAACACCAAATCACAATGCCAGTATGACTTCGATTTAACCTTCAATTACAACTTTATCCTCTCTGACTTTGAATGGGAATTTTCTGGAGTTACTGCAGTATATGAATTTATTTACAGTATAAGAGGGTACATATTTGTTCTGGCAAAGATGTCATGCGATTATGATAGTGAAGTAGATTATATTTTAGTTATTTTTGAGTCTAAACTAGGCAAATTATTAAAAAAATTGCACAAACTGCATGGTCAATTATTTAATTTTTGAAAAAGAAATGAACATATAATTCATATAAATTATTATAGCAACACACTAACTAACTAACTAAACTAACTAACTAAGTAACTAACTAACTAACTAACTAAATAAATAAATAAATAAATGGGAACCTGATATGAATAATAAGGTCATTTGTGTTATGCATCGTTTAGTCTGCAAAAAATAAATTAAATAAAAAAATTTAAAGAAAAATGTACACTAAACGTTCATAAATATGCTCTGGTCCAGCTCAGACACTTCAGTTCATTATGACTTTTTGCTTAGTAAGGCACTAACACTTATTTTGCAGGAGGTTGTCAACTAAAATATGCATTTTATTTTCTTTAAATATCTTTTAAAATGTTTATAATATGTTATTTTCTGCAATTTTATCTAAAAGAGTGGGATTTTTAAAAGTAAGACAAATTAATATTGTTGACGATATTAATTTAATAAAATAAAACGAATGTGATGTCTACCTTTGGAAAAATGGTAATATTTTATCCAATACATATATGCATAATAAGAATGCAGTGCGAATATACTGAATATCTGAAATGAAACACGCCTTCCATTTCTATTCTTCTATAGTGTAATGCAGTTCTAAACACAACACACAGGATGCTTAAGGAACCCAGCTGTGTTCTGTTCTGCCATTATTCAGCATCACACTGTGTGTTTGAGCATTTACATGCAGCCGGAATAATAAAGCAGCACAGGAAAAGTGTCCAGCAATCATACAGAGTCATTATAGCCTCATTATATTCAACAAACACATAAAATAATGTTATTTTTATTTTTCTGCTGTAAGTTACTATGTTATTTCACCCAGCCTCTAATGCCCTTATTTTCAGCAGTGACATTTCTGTAAAGCATTTCATTTACAGTAGTTGTATCATGTATTTGGTGATTTAATGTCTTTATAGAGCATGTTATGCATTCAGTTTTATGTACAAGAGAAATATTTGTTCATCTAGGTGACTTTCTGCACATTTATATTTTCTTTTATATTTCATGTACACCATATGTATTGTAAATATGCTAGCATATGTGCACAGAAGCCAAACATTACAAAGAGTGAAAGTGAGTCTCATGGGTGTTCAGGCATAACAAAAGAGGCTCTGCACAAAGGCGCTGCTTTGCCAAGATATACATTTGCATTAGTTAAGTTGGCAGACTGAAAAGTTCTACTCAACATACTGTAAACATTGCAGAAAAGCATCTGGACGATCACAAAATGTGAATAATACTAAACAAAATATTGTAACTAAACTTACATGCAAATTATATGACTGATGGAGTGAATAATGCTTCAAAAATAAATGTACTGTTGTATTCGGGGAAAAAACGCATATATGTAAATAGATTACCTACAGCATTTATTAATATAGAGACACGTCTACAACTATTGTCTTCTATTGCCCAATTTGGGTTCAGGCACTCTGCTCAAGAAGACCCTTCAATCACACTTTGGCTTATTGCTTTATTAAAAATACTAATCGTTTGTACTGTAACTGTATTGCAGACTTTCCTCCCATAGACAAGATGGACTGAAGGTTTTATGGACTCATCGTCTAGTCACTGAAAGGAAACCCATGCCATTTGAAACATGTGCACTTACAATCCATGTGCTACACAGACTGCATGTTTTCTGATGGAAAATTAAACACACAGTACTTCAGATAATCCACTGCCATCTAATGGGCTGCAGGCAAACAAGGATCCTTCTCTCTTGAGAAATTCTGCTTTAAAATAGACTCTAGCTTAAGGATTTGCTCGAGATACAACCTTCTTGTCATGCTGAGGAAAGACAATGTGTTAAAAAAGAGCTGATAATGAGGTGTTGATGTATTCCACACAGCAGACACCTTTAACACCAATAAAAATAGCCCTTTTGACACCATAATACAGCTAGCGAATGGCATTTGGTAATTAAAATTGTTCTATGTATTTATTGTATTAATTATTAATCAAATTATTTATTCATTCAATTGCATGTATGGTAATAAGAAACCTGTTAAAACCTGTTAAAAATGTCACTATGGTGAATAGCTTATTGCATAATAGTATACTGGACAGATGAGGAACTTAAAGATATCCAACTTATACAGTAGATAAATATATACTCTGAGTTTGGTTAGCACATGGTTAAGATAAAAAAAAGTAAGGTTTCTGGGCCTCAATATGCTTATAAAAAAATACAAATAAAGCTCCAGTCATTGATATTATGTAACAAGATGTCTAACTGCAGCTGAGTGTGTTTGAAGTCACATGATCACAACAGGCTCTCTGATATTCACTAGCTTGAGTAGTAATTTATTCAGTGCTGTATATGTAAGTAGTGGGGTATTAATGGATTGTTAGTCTTGTGCATCTAGACCTTTGACTTGCGTACTGATTGCTGCTTAAGAGACGCCCACTAACCAGGAAAAGCCTGTCTGACTGATATGTTCCAACAATCAATTTTTGAATAGAGGCACAGCAGAAGGTTACACTGAAAACACTGTAGCAATGTATTTATTACAACACTAACAACAATTACAATATACACTCACTGGCTACTTAATAAAGTACGCATTGCTAGTAGCAGGTTGGACACCTTTTGCCTTCAGAACTGCCTCAATTCTTCGTGGCATAGATTTAACAAGGTGCTGGAAACATTCCTCAGGGATTTTGGTCTATATTGGCATGATAGCATCACACAGTTGCTGCAGATTTGTCAGCTGTGTATTCATGTTGTGAATCTCCTGTTCCACCACATCTGGTGACAGTGGAGGCCATTTGAGTATAGTGAACTCGCTGTCATGTTCAAGAAACCCGTTTGATGATTTGAGCTTTGTGACAGTATGGTGCCTTATCCTGCTGGAAGTAGCCACCACAAGATGGGTACACTGTGGTAATAAAAGATATGGTCAGCAACAATACTCAGATAGGCTGTGGTGTTTAAACGGTGCTCAATTGGTACTAAGAGGTCCAAAGTGTGCCAAGAAAATATCCCCCGCATCATTACACCAGCAGCCTGAACCGTTGATGCAAGGCAGGATGGATCTGTGCTTTCCTGTTGTTTCTGTCAAATTCTGACCCTACCAATCAAATGTCGCAGCAGAAATTAAGACTCATCAGATGAGTCAACCTTTTTCCAATCTTCTATTGTCCAATTTTGCTGAGCCCGTGCAAATTGTAGCCTCAGTTTTCTGCTCTTGGCTGACAGGAGTGGCACTTTGTGTCTTCTGCTGCTTCAAGGTCCAACGCGTTCAGAGATGCGCTTCTGCATATCTTGGTCGTAACGGGTGGTTATTTGAGTTCCGTTGCCTTTCTATCAGGGTTTGACATTAACACCCGCTGTGGTGGGTAACGTTGTCAAATCACTAGCCAATTTGGCGGGTTACTTTTCTTCACTCAAATTCTTGGGGAAGTTAATGCAAGGCAAATCTGTGCAGATTTAGCGCAAATACTGAACTCGTGAGTCATCATGATAAATAAAATTCAGCCTAATTGCGCAGCATCTGCGCATACCTTGCTTACTTAAACATTCCCTTCACTACGCAACAAATAATAGCTCGCTGGTTTCCTTTTCATTGAAGCAATAGCGCAGACACTCTGTGATTTTCTTACTGTCCAGCTGAACTCTTCTGATATCATGCACTTTGATCCCACTTTGATTTAGTTGTATCAGATTTAAGGCCATGAAAGTCTTAAATGGTACAACAAAGTCTTAATTATGATTTCAAGAGGTCTTAAATTTGGGGACAGAAAGACAAGAATTGCATTATAGCTGCCTTAATGTGACGATTAAACTTCCAAAGGCTATGATTTCATTGAATAAATATGAGCGCTGCACGTTTCAGAGTCAGATGCTGCCCTGTACAGCCGTTACCGTGGAAACGGCTATATTCTGCTGCTCCAAAAGCGCCTCCTGCTGGCAGAGGATGATTTTGCATTTTCAATAAGCCCTTCTGCTGTTTTTGTGCAGACCATTGGGAAAACTGACCCATATTTTTACGCAGCAAACACTAAATTGTAAATGTAAACCGGTGGATCAACAAGATGCATTTAAAAAAATCTAAACAATTAAGACATTAAGATATATTTATATGTTAATAAATTAATATAATAACTGATATAATTGTTTAAATTAATGTAATAATTGATACTTCTGACTCATCTCTTTTCTTAAAAATGGTTTAAAGGCTGAAATGTGTGCTGAAAACTTTTTGCTT
Organism: Sinocyclocheilus anshuiensis; assembly: GCF_001515605.1. Classification (NCBI taxonomy): domain Eukaryota; kingdom Metazoa; phylum Chordata; class Actinopteri; order Cypriniformes; family Cyprinidae; genus Sinocyclocheilus; species Sinocyclocheilus anshuiensis. The sequence continues at coordinate 390,525 of NW_015542333.1, read as the reverse complement.
GTGTGAAAACCTGTAACTGAACTGTATATTGTCACACCCCTGTGGACTGTTGATTGTGGGTTCTCCCTCTGTGTCCCTATTTGGTTGTTCCTGTTCTCTTTATTAGTTAATCACCTCATTGTGCTCACCTGTCTGCCCCTCGTTATCTGCCTTATATCAGTTCCTGTCTCTTGTATTCTAGTTTGTCGGTTATTGTGAATGTTACCCCGTGTGCGTGCGTTCGTTCGTTTGTTCGTTCGTTCGTTCGTTCATTCGTTCTTGACCTGCCTGGATGTTACCTGTTGTGGATATTAAAGTGCTTATTGGAATTCTTGTCGTCTTCGTCATCCCTGCCTGTTTCCACACACCGTGACATATATATGGTATTATTATGTGCAGGTCTTAAAAAGGTCTTACATTTTGTTAAATTTGAAAAAAGACCTAAATTTGATTTTAAAAATCCTGCAGATACCCTGGAATAATATGAAATTCAGATTTTATAATAAATATATTTATATATGAAGCTGTGACATAGTTAATTTGGTTTATATCTGTTTGTGTGTGTGTGTGTGTGTGTGTGTGTGTCTGTTTAATTAATTAATTAATTTATTATTTTGGCTAGTTGAAGTTATGAATGGCTGGTAAATTTAGTAGCCAAATTGGCTGGTGAGTAAAAAAAGTTAATTTTAAACCCCGTTTTCTATAATTTCAAACCAGCTCAGCCATTTTCTTCTGACCTCTGGCATCAACAAGGCATTTTCACTCACAGCTGCTTACTATTTTCTCTTTTTCTGACCATTCTTTGTAAACTCTAAACCCTCTGTAAAGCCCAGCAGTTTCTGAAATACTCAGACCAGCCCATCTGGCACCAACAACCATGCCTTGTTCATAAATAACCTTTCTTCCCCATTCTGATGCTCGGTTTGAACATCAGTAGATCGTCTTGACCATGACTACATGCCTAAATGCACTGAGTTGCTGCTATGTGAGTGGCTGATTAGATATTTGCATTAACAATTAGCTGAAGAGATGTACCTAATACATTGGCCAGTGAGTGTATAGTTCTGTCTCCAAAAAAACATATATATATCCAATAAACATATTGCAAACATATATTATTTATATAGCTTCAGAACATTGTCATTTTTGGTCACTAAATGGTTTCACTGTATAGAAAAGAGCAGCCTGAACATTCTTCAAAACATCTCTTTTTGAAGAAACAAAGTCATACAGGTTTGGAATGAAATGAAAGTGAGTAGAAAAATGAACAAATTATGATTTCTGGGTGAACTATTCCTATAAAGTCTGATCCAGCAAGCTGAATGAGGTTGTTTACTGAAAAGATTCCGATGGTAACACAACCCATGTGATGTCTAAACAGCAGCTCTATTACTTTAGTAGCACTGCAATATGAATGCAACCATTTAAAGCTCATTAGTTAGAGCTCAATTACATTTTAAACACTTTAGGCATATACGACATTGCAATAAAGCTGACTTACTGTAAATGACATTTCTGTGAAGGCTTTGGGGATACACATTCACTTTTATTACCGGCATTCATCTAAAATGAGCATTAATGAGGATTCCAGTTTACAAGCAGCAGGTTAGAAACTAACAAAAAGAAACAGTAACTTTGAACCAACCAAGTGAGATGCCTACCAAGACAGTGTTTTGTACTTCAGAGAAAGATGAGGTTTCATACAGTACCCTACCAAATCTTGTGTTAGTTTCAGGCCGTTTTATTCTGAGTTTTCATTATCCTCTCACTAGGCTGAAGTACGTTTTGGAACTGACACAAAAGAGAGTTAAAGTTTCGGTTAATTGACCAAGCGGGCATGCTTATTGAACCATGCAATAATCTCAAAATGGCCAATTTAAGAAGATATTCCAATCTATCACTATTACACAGCAAGACAGCTCAGTAGGTTTTGGAACAGATCTTGTGTCAACAGTCAGCCCATTACAGGAGAACTGATGGTGATTTGAGAAAGAGAGAAGCAGACATGAAGGCAGAGAAGAGATTTCTGTATCTGCTTCCTTTGCTTTTGTTGTTTCCTTTCTGTCTTCTCGCCCTGGGCCACTTCTACTCTCTGGAGAGAGGGGCCAGTTCAGAAAATTACATGGTCAGTGCAATTCCGAGCCTTATTTAGGGGAATGATTGTTTATCCTGAAGACATATGGAGAAAGTTAAAAATGGAGGTAGGTAGAGTAAGAAAAAAAAAGAAAAGAAGCAAGAATGCCATTAAAACTGGACCTGTGTGGAGGTTTGTGAACACCAGCATCCTCTGGGGCCGAGCACATACGGAGTGAATGAGAACAGAGCTCATTAGCTGACATCTCAGAAATGGCCATCTCAATAGCTGCTTTAATACAAGGTGATGAGCTGTCAGATCGGACATACTCCACTGTCTGGTAACACTAATGGACTGTGAAACATCCCTACAGACCTCCGCCTCCTGAGAGAGAAACGTACATCTGATATCTAATAACCCCGCGCAAATCGCCAGAGCATGAGAAGGTTCCTTCAAATAACTGTCAGCTCTCCTTTTTCATGTCGTGTTTATGAAGAAAGGGGTTTCAAGGAGGGCAAAAAGCCTTTGCGTATGATGGAAGCAAGTGCATGCTGTATGTGAAAACGTGTTACAAATGACTCACAGTATGGGCCTGATATGGGTTTGTCCACGGGTTCCATCTGATTTAGGCCAAATTGCATGAAAACAGCAATAATCCAACTCGCAGACACTGTGCTGATGATGAAAATTATGCTATAATATCTCTGCAAGTGTTCTACCATCTTGAAGCCAATTTAACTGTGTAAATGTTCACAAGTTGCTGAGAAACCTTCCATCACTAACCACTAACTTTTTGTTATTCTTCAGGATTAAGGGTCATACAATGGACAACAAGATTCATGGATAACAGGACACATTCACCTCTATAAATCCTTCCGAAGGATCCCTAGTTTAGAAATAAGTGGCTGAAGTTTATTTTTAACAAGATCCCCGATGATTTCAGTCTCACCTTAACAATTTAGTGACAGCTGGTGGATCTGACATCTGTCATGCTTTGCAAAGATGCCGTAGACCAGAGGTCCCTGCTCTTGAAGAGCTACAGTACCTTCCTGCCGACTTCAGCTCCAAACCTGCTTCAAAACACCCGCCTTGTTTTTTATGTTGTTTCAGGTGTGTTTGATTGGCATTGGCTACACCTAAAGTAGACAACTGATGGACCCACCAGCAAACCCACAAACTGTACAAGTGTTGGTTTTCAGGTCACATGCAAAGTAATTAGCCAATCATAACAGCGTTTATTCATATATTCTGCATCCTAACCAGACACGACACCGTCACATGCAATAAAAAGGCATCATTTCTATGTGAGTTTTTGTGCTAACCAGCTGCAACACTTTCAGTTTTGTATAATATGACATTGGTTTTATTTGAGTTTGAGTATAATTTTGTGTGACTTTAACAGCCATCATGTATGAGACTATGAATAATTTACCTAAGATCTTCAAAGCAAACAAGAATGTTCAAACTGTAAACCCTTGTAAACAAAGTAAACTATATTCCATGACAAACATTGTATCAGTCAACGAGTATGTATTTTCAACGTTGAATTGGTTTAATTTGTAATATTTTGAATATGCACTTATCCATTTAGTTTGGGTGCAAGTGTCGGATTTTGTTGCATCTGGTGCGGGCAGAAACATTGCTTGTTGCTGGAATCACATTGCGTCTGGTTAGGACATTTTTAAGGGTTAGAGAGAAAGGTTGTAAAATGGTCCTGAATAACTTAATTAGCGCTTTTTAGTGCAAGAGACCTTGACTAAAGTGGACTTAAAGTGGGAATTTTAATTCAAGTAACTGAGTACACAATGTAAAGGCAAACATTCAGCAGCCCCTAAACAGTTGCAAGCGCAAAGACATCATATTACTGCTGCATTATGCCAAAACCACTACACAGATGACCAGTGGAAACGAGAGGATGTCTCATTAGTGCTGTGGTGGGAGAACAGGGTTTCTAGAGAGAAGATATTTCTGTCAGGGTTGTATAATTCATCTGCAGTGTTGCTATGAGCTGCTATACTGAATGAGAGCAATTAGCTGAAACTATAAAGTCTGTTACTCGTCACCCATATAACTAAAGACCTGACCAAAGATAGATAAGAGAATGTGGAATGAATGGCTCGTTTTCGCTGTGTGTGTGTCTGTGAACATGTCATTATATTGCAGCACTGTGCTGAATTTCCTCTTGCTTCTTTTTCTTGTTTAAAAATTCCTGCAATTAATTCAACTCAATCCGCTTAACATACAGACTCCATTTTTTTGGTAGATAATTTCAGCCTTAGGTTTGCAGTTTATTTAAGTTTCGATAAACTTCTCCTTTAAAGCAGTGTGTAATTTCTTCACCACTAATTTCAAACACTCTTTTTGGTTTGTGAATATCTTTATTGTTAAAACTGTCCAACAAGGCTGACATTATTGTAATAGCTTTGATTGGTCATAGCACTGGTGTGTCCTTTGAGAAATGTAAATATAGTACTGAATGGGTTTTCTGGGACAACATTGTAAATATGCATTGTGCTATAAAAATTAATTGCAATTGAGTACATGATCAAGATTAATTTGAAGAACATGGCTCAGATCCTGAACAAACCAACCACTGGAAAACAATACCATAGTAACTATTTATTAATACATCAAAACTATGTATTCACGTTATTACATAGTTATTACATAGTTGCTATCAATGAATATGGAAAACAAGGTAAGTAGCTTTCTGTCAGTTTGTTTTGATGAAAATGATTAATTCTACCAAGTTGCCACAGCTTGTCATGTAGTTACAACAACAATTTTAACAATAATTGGTTACCATGGATGGTTGGCCAGACAGTTGATGGATGGATGGATGGATGGATGGGTGGGTGGGTGTGTGGGTGTGTGGGTGGGTGGATAGATAGATAGATAGATAGATAGATAGATAGGTGGATGGATAGATAGATTTATAAAACATATATCTGTGATCACTGTTTTGCATTTTTAATATGCGTTAATAATGTAATCATGAATATTAATATTTGCACACTCATATGCTAATGAAACTCTTGTAATCACAAAATACATGTAGGTGTCAGTAGTAGGACTTGGATGGGATCCCTGTGTTAACACGACATGGGAGGAATTGATGTGTTCAAATCCCTGTATTGGCTAACCTTTCCATGCAGCTTTATTATTAATATCGTGCACATCTAATATTGTGCCAGCAGAGTCCTTCCCCAGTTTGGCCCCTTATGAACATTGGGGGAGGGTGAGGCTATGGCTCTGACCAATTAAAAGCATTTAATTTATGAATCAATACTTCCTATTACTGAGAAACTAAGTGGTAAAACAAAAGAATAGGAATAGCTGTGGTTTAGTGCTTGGAGGAAAAGTACTAATCAAAGCTGGCAGCTCGAGAAAAAACACAGACTGATGCTGGGCGCGTGTGTTTGACTTTAGTTGAACATATGTACGTGCAATTTCAACATCTGCACCACAGAGCCTTCAGTCTTTTAGCATTTAATGCCGAATGTGAATCATTTATGGAGCCCTGAAGTTTAGCTGGAGCTGTAATTTATTCATCAGCGATCCCCAAAATACACACTTCCTTTTGAATTTTCAAAGCGCTCTCTTGAGAAAGGACAGGCAAATGAAAAAGAGGGGGCAGAAAGGGAGGTTTGGAGAAAACACTGCTTGTTGATACATCTTCCTACACACACATACACACTAAAGACGGCGCATACTTAAAGATAAAGTACCAAATATGACAGCGCACATTGCCATTGTGTCGGAATAAGACGCAACACAGCAGGCTTAAATGAACACATACAAACATGCAGTTAATATCCCCACATTTCCTCCCTAGTGATCAAGCATAAGTGCACAAAAAACACAAAATAACGTTTTATGCTAATATAACAGCAAAGCGAAGGAAACTAGATTTTGTATTAATGAAGAAAATGTGAGTGGTGCTTTTCCTTGCAGAAATTACACCCAATGGTTGCCAGGGCATTGCTCGCCGGTTTCTAACTCCGAAGTTGCTAAGGTGTTCAGACTGGTTGCTAGGTGGTTGCCATTACTGGCTCAAATAAAAAGAGAGCATCCTCAATTTTCAATGATATTCTAGATATTCTCCTTCATTCTAAATCTGTTCTATTTTCCACCCATTTTACAGTCTGCAAGGTGAAAATTTCGATTCAGAACACTTTTGACAAAAAAAAAAGAAATTTATTTTCAATGAGTATTGGCAATTTCTTGCAACATGGATGTCAGCGATCATTGGTGACGTGGGCATTTCCAGAGGTATGTCATATTTCATGCAAATTAATGGTGCATTATAAACTGTTGCAATTGATATCAAACACGGACTGTTGGCTGAACGTCTGATGCATATGGCACACAAAATTGGAAAAAACTTCAGGAGTTTCGAAGTCGTCATCGGATTGGTTGAAATTTACAGGATTTCCGGGAGACATGTGTGTTGCGTTCTTTAACGTTCCGCCTGGAAACAAATATGCTGTGACACCGAACCACCTCATGGAACAGCTGTGACAATGAGCGCTTATCAGGATCAACTAAATGCTGGATTTTCAAAATGTGAAATATGTAAAGTTCGTGGCATAGAAACATTACAGTTTTACACACCAGTTTGTTATTGTGGCAACATTTCCACACTCCTAAACATGACACGGCACAAAACGAAACATGATTGGTTGCTTTACCTGTCAGTCATATGGTCTATTGGGCGGTCCTTGTTCATTCAAAGCGGCCAAGATTCCCAGACCTTCTGCCTTCAGTCTACACGAGACTAGACGTACATACCGACGTTTTAGACGTTTGGTACATAAGCATGCACAATAGTTTTAGTAATGCTTGCCTGAGTAAACACTGTTAAAAATCTTACCAGACAGAAGACTTCAATTTTTTTAGTTAATGTGGAATATCCATTGCAAATGAGCTATGCATCAGTAAGCAAAATACATGGCACTGACTTCAGGTGACACAAATAAGCAAGCCATATTTCGGCTAAATTTTCATCATTATGGGAAGAGGAACATAATATACTTCTTATTCAAGGACTTATTAGTGTTGCCACTGGGAGTCAATTTCAAATCCATTTCAGTGCAGGATTGGAGGCAGCTATGGTGTCTTTAAAGGTGGCTTTCTCACCTCTCTACAAACCAGGCAGAGGCTTAATATATTACACAGTATGAGCTTTCACTTTAACCAGCAGAAATATCAACCTCAAATATAGCACTGCTGCAGAAAGCATGTGTTTGAACAGCCAAAATTTGCAGAGAAACCTCCAACAAACATTAGCCTATTCTATTCATCTTCTAATCCACAGAGAGCACCTAATGCAATTCTCTCAAAGAGAATCTAGGACTAGGATTCAAAGATATCTTTCAGCACCAGAATATTTCACAGATATATTATTTGTGACAGGAAGTGCATTAAATGTAATTTTTTCCATCCTTCCCTGCTGACTATTTGCAGTCTGCTGGACATCAAAACACGGAGGTGCTCCTGAAATTTGTACACAGCTAAGGTCATTTCCTCCAGTTCAGCTTTTTCAATAGGTCACCCCTTCAGACTAAATGAGATTATGAAAATATCAGAACATATTACTACAGGATCTAGACATGGCCCTATTGAATCACAGCACAATATTTGTTAGAGAGAATATTTTCAGAACTTCTGAAATATTCCATAATGACAGCCAACGGTTGTGTTTCCCAAAAGCATTGTTTGCCAACTATAGTTGCAAGGTCCAAGGTTTTTGGAGTGTTGATCTGTAGTTACGCTCTAGTTACAAATAAATGTTATTTATTGGCATCTATGGTTACATGAAGAACCTTTAAGATCCACTGAACTTTTCCATTGTACAAAAGGTTCTTTATAGCAGAAAAAAAAAAAAAACTAAAATATTCATACCACTAAGAAAAACATGGTTATTTTAAGAACTGTTCACTAAAAGGTTCATTGGGGATCCAAAAATGTTTTATTCTATGGCATCACTGTGAAAACTCCTTTTTGGAACCTTTATTTTTAAGAGTGTAGAGACAAACCCCTGTGGTTGCTGCAGATTGAAGCAATCACACAAATCCTAAAAGTTGTGGAGTGTTTAGGGGCACATATTTGAAGGTCTTTGCTGTTGCATCCATAAACGTAACTCTAAAAAGACTTCAGGCTGAACTGAAGCAATCTGTGGTAAATATTTTGAAATATTATGGCCGGCTGAAGAACTTTGATAATATGAAATGATATCAACACTGAATGCAATTTCAGGTACGGACATTATATTATATTCTTTATAAATGATTTCAGCTGATGCATCCAGGCAAAATCTGGAAAAAACTTTTTTGGGGAAAAAAAAATCATGTATTAATCGCTTGTTTATTGCCAGTGTGTGAACAGCTTGTAACAAAACTTTAAAAAACTTAGATTCCTAGGATGTCTATAAAAGCCTGTAGGCTTTTTATGTCAAGGATTCGGGATGAATGACTCTCTTCCATTCTATAACACATAAAATAAATATTTATAATGTTCAGAATTATGCTGAAATAGCCATTCTGTACTGTAATGTCAATATGTCATGCAAAGAAAAGTAATTAATTCAAACTATTGTCTCACATAACCAAATCTACATAATCTATAGTCTCAAATATACTTTATAATCAACCTATCATAACAGTGTAATTTTAATGACCTCATCTGTCGACATGATATGCCGGTGAATTGCAGAGCTGGTGCAAACATATCCACATCCACACTATGATCAGATGCTTTCTTAACTGCTGCTTTCTCACTGCTGTCATTGTTTATTTTGTTATTGAGAGGAAAGCGTTCAGCACATATTTACATATTCATCTAAACATTACTCTCATCAGCGTGTGCGGTGTCAGGATATTTGTTAAAATTATATTGAAAAGAATTCAAATTATATTGAAATTTGTGAGTATATCAGGGCCTTGAATCACGTTCAGTCTCCTGTACGTTACGTGTCCACTGCTGGCTGCAGTTCACTTAACGGCCACCGGTGTCACTAATAACAATGATTTCTGAATCGTACAAGTCAAATCAAGCCACCTTTATTTGTATAGCGCTTTATACAATGCTGATTGTGTCAAAGCAGCTGTACAGTGTCAAAGAGGAAAATAGTTTGTCAATAATGCAAAAAGACAATAACAGTAATTTTTCCAGCTAAAGTCAGTTCATTGATGATTCAGTGATGTAATCATCCAGTTGAGCTCTCTTCCAATACTGTCTGTGCAATCAGTCAAGCGTCCCCAACTAAGCAAGCCAAAGGTGACAGTGGCAAGGAACCAAAACTCCATCGGTGACAGAATGGAGAAAAACCCTTGGGAGAAACCAGGCTCAGTCGGGGGAGGGCAGTTCTCCTCTGACCAGCTTTACAGCCCCTTTAACACTAGATGTGTAAGCAGCACCTCATTTTCCCACTGCTCATGTTAGCAGGTTAGATCGTCACACTGCACATTCATGGAAGAAGGAAAGTTTTGGAGCTACGTGACGGCGAGTAAATGATGACCGAATTTCTTTTTTAGGTGAACTATTCCATTAATGATTCTTTCAGTAGGAAAGAGGAAGTTTTCAACCTAACTTTTTATTGTCGATCTACAGTACTGCTGTTTCCCATTTTCATTTCCATTTTCTGTGGCATGTCTTTGCGTGTAACACCCTTGTTAACGCTAACTCAAAGCTTTAACCTTCAAAGAGCTCACTGACCTTTCTGTAGCAACGCAGGCCTTGACGTTTCCGTGCACTGAGTGTGGGTTAACATCAGCACAAAGAGATCCAAAACAATTCCGATGGAAAGGCCAAAGGCCATGACGATGCTGTCTAAAACGTTATTAACCTTAACTTCATAAATACTTTATGGACAATAAATGCACTGACTCATCTGAGCTGGCTTTAATTGAACACAGTGTCATCTGAACAGCCGAATAAACTCATCTCACATCAGTTCAGCCAAGCGCTGAGTGAAAACTGATGGGTTAGTATGTGGTTTTATGTTAGAAACAAAAGCAGGGGCAAACAGATTTCATTAACTATTAATTAAATGTAAGCTGACATTAACCTGCTTATTGCATGGCAACTCACTAAATAAATTAATGAACATAATATATTAATTTGAGTAGAATTTTTTATTATGTGTAAAGACATGATATTAGACACATGCAAGAGCTGTTAACCAATCAATCAAGTATTTCAGAGAGCTTTATAGTACTGTCAATAGATGATGTATATCAATAATGATTGATTGATTTTAGAGACATATCATTTGACTAACCAGCCTCCAGTATTACCCACATAATATACTTAACAGCCAAACATAGGCAATGTCAAACATTATGTTGAGCGGGAATCTATCAACATAAATATGATTTGATCAGAGTCGGCTATATTTGAGTTTCTGAGAATTCATAACATGCTATTGAGTATCTCCACTCCAGTTTTGTCCCGGTGAAATTAAATCTAAGAAGGTCACTATATAGTAAGGTATATGCTTCATATGCTATGAAACTCCATTAGAATGCTCAATACAAATCCAACAATATTTATTACATTAGAAGCTTAAACTGCATTACAAAATATTACATTATTAAGTGTTAAATAATTTTTTTATTATTAATAATAATTGTAATTAATTATTAATCGTTGGTGGGTTTATTGTATGCCTATTCTTTTATTTTAAACAGGAGCCAGTGAGAATGTATGAATGCTAAACAAATGAGTAATGAATGGGAAAAATTTGCACAACTTTGCAATCCAAGCGGGAAAGCTGGAACTAAGATGAATAGAGCGAAAGCATTATAGTCAGCACTGTTATTTATAGACTGAGTACAGCTGCTGAATAGATGAAAGACAAAACCCAAAGATGCTTTTGTACAGTAGAAATTGTTTAAAATAAAACAAGATATTGCCTAGGCTGATTTCTGATGCAGTAGAGATGTGAGAATGTCAGTAATTACACATATGTCCTTAAGACCCTTAAGACCCTGACTGACTCTCAAGTGGTTTACAAAGAGAAGACAATCCATCTTAAGCAAATGAAATGAAAACAAGAGACAAAAAATGGGTGTAATACACAGGATTTACGTCATTATTATATTATTGCATTATATACAGTCAAACCATTATTCAGACACCAGATATAATTTTTGATATTTTTTTACTAGTGGGTGCAGGACACTATAGTTAATTTATGTAAGTGAGAATAGCAAAATAAGTCAACTGTGACATATTATACCCAAAAATTCTTCATACAGTGGACTACCAGTAAAACTGATCAAAATTTAAATGAAAAATAATGTGTTTTTCGAACAACCTAGTATGAGAGCCTGTTCTAGTACACCCCCAAAACAAAATCAAGACTTTGTAAAAGAGCATAATAGGACCCCTTTAAGACCAAAAATTATGCAGACACTTTGACCTGACCATATTTTGCTTAAGTGTTATCTGACATTATCAAGATGAATTGGTTCTGACACAGTTTAACTCTGAGTTCTTGTCATATTTTATTACCATTTTCTAAACTGTGACGATGTGTGAAATGTTGAAGGTGTCTGAATAAATTTTGGTTTGACTGTATATATCGGCAGGGATTGAGATCAATCAAAAATCATTTATAATGGAATTTAAAAATCTTGGAGATTATGGCGACTATAAACATTATTTATGAATTAAAATATTTAATATAGGCTTAAAATATTTATATATGGGTGAGTTTCACATTTTTTCCCCAAAAAATGTCCTCTTCATCCCAAAACTGATTTTTTTAAAACTTTGAAATATTAATTAATTTGTTTGTTTATAAATATTAAGCACATTTCTTTACTTTCTCATTACTGTAAAAACCATCTTTAAAAAAAATATTTTTTTCATTACGAAAGTATAGTAATTTCAATAAGCTCTTTCCAAATTACATATGTCAATATTGTATCCTTGTGTATTCAAGTATATATATATATATATATATATATATATATAATGTGCATGTACACTTTACATAAGATTGCCTATAAACACTAATAAGATCACTTAGTTATTATACAGATAAAGAAAGAGAGGGATGTTTCTTCAGCAACAAGGGGAACCTGTCCCTGATCAATTTCCAAAGTTTGCTTGAGGTCTCTAAAAACCTTTCATGTCTTATTATTTCATTTGTCGTTTGAGGTGAAAACCTGCTACAATCAGTTTCACCCAGAGAATGAAACATCTTATCGATCCTGCACAGGAAATGCCCCGAGGTACAAACACATCTCCGTTTGATCAGCCGGCACCTGCGTTAAGAAAGACGAGTCATGTTGTATCCTGTTTATGACAGTTATGAGAGAGAGATAAATAATTATTCCCATCCGCTTTCTACTTTACAAACACAAACACACATATATTTTATTATGCTACTGACAGAAACGTCTAGGTTACTTGTGTAACCCTCGTTCCCTGAAGGAGCGAACGGAGACATTACGTCAGTCGTGACTGACGAATTGGGATCTCGCCCGAGAGCCCAATCACCTTCGAGTGTTAACTAGTCTTTGTTTGGAGACAGCCTTCTGCTGTCCTCCGAAGCAGACAAAGAGCTGGTCTGAGGTCCTGAAGCTCTGCGTACGGTCCACGTAAATGCGCAGAGCGTGAACGGGACAGAGCAGAGCGATGGCTGGGTCTGCCTCCTCCCGGGGCAGCGCTTGCAAGTTCACCACCTGATCCCTAAAAGGCGTGGTGGGAACTTTGGGCACATATCCAGGCCGGGGTCTCAGGACAACGTGAGAGTTACCCGGTCCGAATTCTAGGCACGAATCGTCGACCGAAAATGCCTGCAGGTCCCCTACCCTCTTAACCGAGGCCAATGCGGTGAGGAGCGCTGTCTTCAGCGACAGAACTTTAAGCTCTACTGACTGCAGAGGCTCAAAGGGCTCCCCCTTCAAGGCCGTCAGGACCGAGGGGAGATCCCAAGAGGGCAACAGGTGAGGGCGCGGAGGATTTAACCTCCTTGCCCCTCTGAGAAACCTGATGACCAAGTCGTGCTTCCCCAAAGACTTATCATCTACTGCATCGTGATGCGCGGCAATGGCGGAAACATACACTTTAAGGGTGGGGGGAGATAACCTTCGCTCCAACCCATCCTTGCAGGAAAGAAAGCACGACTGCGATCTGGCATCTACGGTGTCTTCCCGGCAGGAAGAGCACCAACCGACGAACAGGTTCCACTTCAGCCTGTAAGCGTGTCTAGTAGACAGGGCTCTAGCTGAAGCGATGGTGTTTACTACCGATGGAGGTAGCCCACCTAGAACCTCCGCGTCCCGTCCAGG
>NW_015542333.1:374676-377055 GCF_001515605.1 Sinocyclocheilus anshuiensis | reverse complement strand
GCGACCTCAGATGCTTCTGACTCCAGAGGAGGAGATGGCGGGCGAGTTGCGACATGCGACGGGAGCGTAGACCATCTTGGTGGTTGATGTACGCAATCGTCGCAGTGCTGTCCGTACGGACCAGTACCCATCTCGGGACGAAGGGGATACCCCCCGCCCCGTTTAATGAGGAGGTATCTAGACCGCAACATCGCGATGGTCATGTTCCTGCACTGAGAACATGACTCATCCACGAGCGCTGCTTCAGCGTGCTGAAAGCTCAAGCACGAGAGACAGCGCTCGTGACCGTCAGATGAGGCCAGGAAACGACCACATCCAGAAACGCACGAGCGGGAAGCCATCTTTAAAAAGACGCCTGTCGCTCGTGGAGCTCTTTTAGATATTTGCTCTTTTAGGAAAAAAAGGAAACCAACTGTCATTGGCTTGTTTAGTTAACACTCGAAGGTGATTGGGCTCTCAGGCGAGATCCCAATTCGTCAGTCACGACTGACGTAACGTCGAACGTGACTGACTGAAAGGGAACTACTAAAACACACCATTTTATTACTATTTCAGTTGGCTTCGGGTAAAATCTGTATCTTCATGGCTGTGTGAGCTCAAGCAACATCTTTTCATCGTTTCATGAGCAAAGAGAGTCTGACAGCACTCTTAATTTACTTGGAAGTAATACAGTTTTAAAGAGCTCTAAATTGAAACGATGACAGACGACCCACTCTTGTGGAATGTTGCACAGAGCTTTATCGTTTTAATTGCTTCTGCTTTTTAGGGGGATGTGATGATACTTTTAAACTTTTTTTAATAACCAGTGCACCAGCAGATATGGTTACACTCTGCAACAGCAACTGTAAGCCATTTTTCGAATTAAATAAGGGGTGATTAATGCATAAACAGAGAAAAGCTGCATGCTATGTTGCAAACTAGAGGTGTGCTATTAAATGATAATATGTATCTTTGAATAATAATGCGGTGCATGTGCTCTCATGCAAAACAGTAATTAAACACAGCTGCATGCTAAATATCTGACATGCTCATTTGAACATTAAGAGCAAATTATGTATATCTGAGATATGCCAGGAGGAGGCAACTGAAATTAGATGAATGGTTTTATATTCGAAAAAGTGGACAGAAATAAAGGCAGATCCAATGCTACATATTTAATGCTAATGACACATTATATGCATTTTTTAGATGCATCGTGTCAGGATATAAATGTCCATACAAAGTTTTTTAATGTGTGGTTGGGAAAAGGTAATAGATTTACATCTGATTTACATTGCTCATGTTTATGTATGTATTTATTAGTGCTGTCAATCGATAAAAAAAACAAACAAATTAATCGTTCATTATTTTCTGAAATAAAATAGAAATTAATCCCACCAAACATTAAAGTTTTTTAATATACTTTCATATTGCAATAATTTCACATTCAATCTTCAAATTATTGTAGAAACTACATAAAGACAGTATATTTTTAATATTTGTTTAGTGCCATCTTTTTTAGAGTGTCACTGATACCAATACTACTGAGGTCTCTATGAAATAGTTTTTTTTCCCACTAATATTTAACTATTGACTATAGCCATTCAACATTACAGTATAATTGAGAGCTATCAATTTGAACGTTTAACAACTTCTAATTTAAGTGAACTTAAAACATTCTTCACATAAACCCATTATAATAAATGTCATATTTAGCTACCTGTGCCCTTCAGCAAGTAGGAAATATACAGAAATTGAATAAAGTTATCAAACACTAAATTCTAATTAATTAAAGATTCATCCTTAAACAGGGTATATACAGGAATCATGGAGTTAAATGTAATACCTTTTAAGACCTTTTTAAGACTCTTTCCATACATTTTAAGACCTCATCGCCACTCCAAGTTTTAACCGGTTACATCTGCGACACTTTAACTTACATTTACTATATACTGTTTGTAAGATAGCACAACTAAACAGTCTTACTTTGTGATAACTCCTTATCAATGCAACATAATTCAGAAGGGGGGAACGAAGCACAAGAGAATTAATTGAGTGACTAACCAATGCAACCCAAGAAACAAGAAGTAGACCAATAAACAAAACAACTGATAAAACTTATTGAGGAGGGAAAATAAAGCTCTCCGAGCTAACGGGGCAATGAGTTCACACAGTATAAGTAAAAGATGTATTTGTCACATCAACTCTTGTAACTGTCTGCAAACCATAGATGTTTTGTGGAACACTTCTCATGACAAACATCTGACTGATCAGACAGTTTACCTGTGATTACGGAGTGCTTGATTTGATGCAGACTTGACAGAGTGTAAGTACTGCACCTGATCAAGTCTGAATGATCATGGAAGGTAAAATAATGATCACAACTATTACATCATTTTA
>NW_015542333.1:373960-374615 GCF_001515605.1 Sinocyclocheilus anshuiensis | reverse complement strand
CTTTAAAAAAGCATCATATGACCCCTTTAATCTAGTACAGCCTTGTTCTTAGTCTGTTTACCCGTGTCTTTATCCTTGCCTGTTATCTCGTTTTGTCTGATCTCTGCCTGCCCTGAAGTTTATAGCCTGTTTTGCAATTACCCTTTGCCTTGCTGTTTCGGACTGTGTTTGCACCTTGCATGTACTCTAGCTCGTTTTGTGGATTCCCCGTTTGCCTCGCCCTCAGGATTACGTTGGCCGGAGATCTGAATGATCATGGAAGGTAAAATAATGATCACAACTATTACATCATTTTAATTGTGCATCCCAAGCCCATGCTGGTAAAAAAAAAAAACAGTCCAAAGTAGCGCAATTATGTCCCAAATATAAAAAGATCATTTCCATCTCTAAAATACATATTTTACAGTCAATGTTATGCACATTTATCATAAACACAGCTCAAATGTGTCACGAATCCTGTCCATTAACTTCCGTCTGCTTGCCACCAGAGGTCGCCCTCCCATTATATTGACTCTTACACCACACAGACTGTTACACATCACCCTGGACTACATTTCCCATGCTCCATTGCACTAATCGCAAGCTCACCTGAAACCAATCACACACAGCTGCTACCAATAACACACACTATATAAATCAGTCTCACACCACCATT
>NW_015542333.1:363134-373592 GCF_001515605.1 Sinocyclocheilus anshuiensis | reverse complement strand
CTGATCACGGGTCAAAAGTAAGGAGAGATAACTGACAAGATGTTGGAGGATTTGCTCTTCAACAGATCCCAAGCTCACTGACAAATATCTTTTATCGTAATATGTGCTCCCTTTACACAGTGTGCGCGCGATCGCGAAATCGAAAGTGAACTGCCAGCGCTCATTTACATATTGATAGTGGCGTCCTGATGCGCGAAAATTATATACATTATTAGAATATTTGCGGGAGCGGACACAAAAATCACGGGAGCGGATGGGAGCATGCGGTAATGGTCAGAAATTCAGCGAGAGCGGGATCAACAAGCCCCGCGCTATCACGCAGCGGCGCAGTCAGCCAGTGAGCGCCGTAACAGATGACGTCAAATCTTGCGGGATTCCATAAATAAACTACACAGAACCCCACTATTCAGACAAATATTCATAATGAAAAGATGATACAAAATTTAATACCTTGGAAAATGGCATTTAAGACTTTTTAATACTTATTAAGGGCCTTAATTTTATCTAAATTGATTGATCAACTTTTAATAATTTTTAAGACCACGCGGACACCCAGTTAAAGCTACAAAAGTTATTGATTTCCTCTTTTTTCTTTTGTTCTTTGATTAGCAGACATCACAGCAGCTGGTTATTGGGTTATTTTGGCTGCTATTACTTTAAGAGCTGCAGCTGCTGAACATGACGCGCATCTGACACACATCCTATTTTCTCACAACTCTTTACATTTTCTGACTCACTTCAGGTATTAAAGTCTCTACTAATGAGCTGACGAGTTGAATCGGGTGTGTTAGATGAGGGAGAGTGCTGGGCTGCTCCAGGACAGATCTGAAAATCATTTCAGAGACATGTTCTTAAATGTAACTCATATAACACATACTTACATGCATGCACAGATTTAAGACAGCTTCAATTGCCTTTTTGGTAACTTCATGACTTAACTGACAACATAACCATGACATTGCATGCTCGTAGTTTCTTTCGCACTTTAATATGAAATGATACAGGCAATGATACAGAGCACGTGCTACACAGTATAACGGCTGACAGGACAGGAAAAAACATTTTTACTGACATACGGCCTGATGACATCTCATCTGACCGCAGTTCACTTTTGTTCTACTGAAGCTCCTTGTCACCACTCGTTTGACTAGCACCTGCCGTTGAGACAAAGTTGGAGTGCGCGTCTGAAATTCTCCCATTTGATGTAGTCGTAAATACTTTCTGCGTCTAAATAAATGCAATTCTTGTCAAGAAAAAAGAGACAGAAGAAGCAGCTGTGAGTGGGGTGGCCAACCATAGCTCCGCCTCTCCGTTAATTGCTTTAAATATTTTTTACATGTTAAACTAAAAAAAATTAATCACCTGCGTTAACGCGCTAATTTTGACAGCACTAGTATTTATTGATTGATTGATAACATGACAACTCTTGGAGCAGAGTAACAGCAAAGCGGACACTTGTTACTGCCAGTACATAGACAGACACACTCTAGTGAGCGGCATACGCAAATAGCATATAGTACATTAAATTACCCATATCAGGTCTAGATAGGTGGAGCTGGGGGAGGTGGAGGGTTTCAGAGAAAATCTGATAGAGCACTGCAGGTCCAGCTTACAGCAAACACTGAACCAGACTATTTAAACAGACATTCTTTCAATTTGTGTGGATTATTTGATAAATAGAGAGGTAAAAATAATTGAAATCAAATTAATTTATCCTTGCTGAATAAAAGTATACTAAAAAAGATAAATAAATACATCTATGTATCTACCTTTTTGAAGGTCATCGATCCGATCATAGATCCATTTCAAGCAGGACATCCTATAACAATGACACAGGAATATGACAAAAAAATTGTTTCTAAGAAGAAACAAAGTTATTTATTTCAAAGAAAACTATAAAATGTGACGGGTCACACAGGGAATTCTGGGAATGTCAATTTATGTTTTTTTTTCTTCACTGTGAATTATAGGGTGACGTTATTTTTACTTAAAAAAAACAGTATTTTACTGTAAAATTGCATTAAATAGCATTTTTATAGTATATAACATTTAAAATGATGATGATTTTTACAGTGTAGATTTTTACATTTTTGCAAATGTGAGGGGTGTTATCGACAGCAAAACCTGCTGCCACAATATTAGGATTTTGTGGGTGGACAATGTAGTTGCTAAGGTGTTATATGTGGTTTCCTAGTGTGTTTTCTTGTAAGTTTGTTGCTTACTGGTCCAAATCAAAAGAACACAAGTCTCTATGATTTTCAAGTCTCTAGATATGGTTCGGTTCCTTTCACTTTAATTGTATGGGATTTTTTTCTGGCCATTTAAAGGTAAAAATGTAAGTCTGATCTCTTAGAAAACAATATCATAAGTCTCCTCGACAAGCCGCATGATTTGAAGAATCATTCATATCTGTAGCACAAAATAGTTACACAGTGTAAATTAATATGATGCATTCATGCACTATGTACCACAGCAAAAGAGTTCAACGGACACAGTTTAGGCAATGATTCACAAAGATTATGTAAAGTCATAAAAAGTGTTCAGATGAAGACGAGTGGTTTGCCGTTAGGAGCTGTCCACACATCAGGTGCTGAAACAGCCCCTTAAACAAAAGAACACACAGTACTCGTCTTGCAAGAAGCACAATATATCCACAATGCTGCTAGAAGGAATCTAGAAGGAAGTCTACAAATGAACTAAAGATTTAGCTGTTTTGTTCTATGCACATTCAGGCTTCAGACTATATTCAGACTACTTGGTAGTGCATATTTTAGTATTTACATCATAAACACATGATGATTATAATATGTACTATATCTTTTCTATACAAGACTTGTAGCAATTATGTTGACAATGGACTGAGAAAACCGTGTGCAGCTGTGAATTATTAATAATGCAAATGTTTGGCAGTGCAATAACAATAAAAGCATTACAGCATCAAAAGCTTACTGTCAACTTCCAAGCCATTTGTATTAAGATGTATGTAAAGATAAATGTATGTTGGATTATTTGGCTACACTAGAAAAGTTTTCATTGGAAACAATATTAGCCTATTCTCTAGCTCATGGGCCCCTGCAGCTGCTGAAACAAAAAAGTACCACTTTAAAAAAAGTGAAATTTGTGCATTTATTTATGTATATATATATTATTTATTCATCCTCATGTCATTGCCAATCTGAATGGTTTTCTTTCTTCCATGAAACACAAAAGGAGATGGAAGAAAGGAATGTTTTGCTAAAAAAAAAAAAAGAAACATTAAAGAAGCGGTCATGTTGCAATATTTTAACTACATTAAATACAGCTTTTAATTACATAAAAAAAAATCTCGATGTGCTAAGTTTCTATGTATGTGAATGAGATTTGAGAGATACATTAGAGAGGAAGATTTTCAGTGAATAACGACTTAAATATTTGTCTGTTTCTCAGACAAAGCTATTACACCAGAAAACCTGAAAAAAAGCACATTATAGACTGGGGTAAAATATTGTTATAAAGCCTTCAATACTTTGTATGTATATATTTTAAGCAAAAGAGCCATTCATACATTGTGCATAATTTAGATAATTCCATATATGTTTTACTGGAAAAAAAGGAAGCTACATGAGTTGTTTAAAAATAAATAAATAAATAAATAAATAAAATGAATACAATAATAATAATAATAATAATAATAATAATATAACAGATACCATGCAAACTATATCTGCATCAGCTTTACAAGAGCTATAGCGACTCTGCAAACTGTGTCAGATTGGTGCTTTAAGTGTAGACAGCTTCAGTGATTATAATGGAAGGATTTCATTTGAACTGATGTTTGCAAAGGTGTTTGAACATGGCTCATCCAAGCATATTCATAATGAATTACAGCCTTAAATGTTTCGTTTTTAAAGGGGTCATGAACTGAGGAATCAAAATTCCCTTGATTTTTACATATAAGAGGTCATTGTACTATAAAAACATCCTGTAAGTTTCAAAACTCAAAACTTTGTTGTTAGTCTACAAACAGCTTATATTGAAGCCAATCTGCCAAAACGACAGCTTGTGGAATGTGCCACTTTATGACATAATAGTGCGGCTAAACCCCGCCTCCGCAGAAGAAGATCAACGCCTGCTTCTACATCACTGCCTGTTTAGCCCCGCCCACCGATTCTACATCACTGCCTGTTTAGCCCCGCCCACAGATTCACGCACATAGTGTAAATAACGAGAGCAGCAAAAGCAGATCTACATAGAAATCAAACGATAAAGATGCTCAGAAGACAACTTTGCATCGCCTCCCTTCTGATCCCAACATTAGGAAAGAGTGGATGAAGTTTAATTTCAATGAAGTTCCAGACCGCGTCAGTAAGAACTCGGTCCTTTGTTCACTTCATTTTACTGCAGAATCACTTCAATTCGACGCAGGATTTTCAGAAAGACTGAAATTAAAAGACGATGCTGTGCCGAATATATTGGATCGACAGAAATGTCGCACCACACAAGTTTGAGTAACTATTTTATTATGTGGTCACTCAGGGGCGGATTGAGTGATTTGGGGGCCCCAGGCAAAATACAGGAATGGGGCCCTATACAATTTCACACATTTACAACCTTGAGGTTGCTTTCACTGTTGCTCGCTGCTGCACGACCGTGTCCCATAGTTGTGTCTAATCTTTTAGATTTGTCATGTACATGTTATAAATAAAGGATTTCTTTAATGTTGTAAATCCCTTGTTCACATTTAAACAGGTGAATAGTATCAGAGTAGGTTGGACACTAGGTGGTGCGTTGGGGTAATTTTCACTATGCAATTGTCTACACAACGTAAGGCTAATTCTAAACTTTAAAATATACATTTATTTTTATTTATTTTAATTGCACATTTAAATTAAACTTACATGCTATTATAAATTTACATGCTTAAGGATTATTTCAACCAAACATGAAGTGTGCCTGTGTGGAAAGGGACTGTGCATGGTCCTTCTTGGGTCTTTCACAAAAAGCGCCATTTAAACAAATTAAAATAGACCCTATATAATATGCACTGTTGCTTAGTATTAAAATTATAGCTTCAGATGCATGATATTTGTAGGGCCCTATAAAATCCGTTTTATTTTTCCCAAATTAGTCTACATTTTTTTTTTTCCAAAATATTTTTTTACGTTTTTTCTGGATCCAGTTTTTGTTTTTTCGTTTCAATTTTTCTGGATGATTATATAACATTTTAACAAAAAAACATGTCTAATTAATTAAAATCATGAAACTTGTTTAATTTAACAGCAATTTAGGCCTATTAAAAGTTTAACAAAAATTAAGTTCAGGGGCCCAAATTCTGCGCTTTTTTTTTATATTTTAATTTTTCTGTATTCCATTTTAATGGTTTAATCAAAAACATATCTAATTAATTGAATTCATAAAAACAACTTAATTTATTAATTTGTATACAATAATAGGGCCCTATGAAATGTTAATTTTATTTACTTATTTTTTAGAAATTCTGTGTTGTGTATTTTCATTTTTCTGGTAATCAAATGAAGGCGAAAACATTAATCTATCTTTTATTCCAATGAATATTAAACAAACCCTTTAATTTTTGTACATTCAAAATGCTACACAGCAGAAGTTTACTGTGTAACGAGCAATCTCACGGAATTTGTCAAATATTGAATGAATAAATCAAATGCAATTCAGTACACTTCAATCAAACAGCGATATGGACTAGTGTATGTGAATATTAAATGGCAAAAATACTACTGACGACAACCGCGAGCGTTGCACGTGCTTAAATAGCAAACTAGCAAACAAAACGCGCGTCTGCGCTGTTCATTCCGTCACATTCCGCGTTACACAGTAAATTCCGTTTTTATGAATAGATTCCGGGATTCCGTCCCCATTTTCTACATCGCCCTACTTTTGCTAAGAAGCAAGTTCAACGCGGACGCACAGACGGTTGTCGTGGTAATGAACACCACAGCAACCTCTTGTGCGTCTGCACTGAACACGCATCTCGCATATAAAAAGCATTTTAGGGGGCCCTTGGCTTTTGGGGGCCCAAGGCGGTCGCCTACCTTTGCCTAATGGTTAAGTCCGCCTCTGTGGTCACTATTGCTTTGTCTGTTGTTACAGATCGTTTAATATGTACTGAGCATTTACACGTTTTTTACCTAAATCACAGCAGCGTCCATCTATGAAGGATGTAGTGATTAGTGAACTTTATTAGTTATATTCACTTGATTAGTGATCAAGTGAATATATAGTATATATTCATACAACAAGTTTAGAACAACATGAGGGTGAGTATTTTCATTTCTGGTTGAATTATTCCATTATCAGTGGATGGGTTCATTTGCACACACTCATCAGGCTGAGCTCATTTATGTAACACATTTCTCTTGCTCTATTTGAGTCAATTCTAGCATATAACTGACACAGGTAAACAGGAAAAATTCACATATGGCGGAAATATAATGTCGCACTAGAGGACAGATGTGCAGATATTGTTTCTGTTTCTCACTGTTCCTCATAAAGACAAAATCTGTGGCCATTGGGGCTTGTTAGTGGGTATCAAAACCACCATCATTGCACTGTAATTACATTTGAAACACTTTTATAACATGAGCATTTGCGCTTTTCGTGAAAACTAGAGGACATAAATCAAAATTCTCAGTAATCTCTGCGTCTCAAAGATCTGACAGCATTTTGATCCAAAAGCGTTTTTTTGATACCGAGCTCAAAGATAAATGTTCCACGGTAAATCTTTGATTCTCTTAATACCTCAGCAGCCATCATTCCTAATGCCAAGCCTGACTTCATTCAGCTTACATTCCCTGCCTTATCCGTTTCAGATATTAGGAATAACGGGAAAACATCCTTCAACACTGTGCACAGCAAAAAATGTTGTCGGGTAACCTAAGAAATGTGCTCCACATGGAAGTATCTAAATTAACCGGTTAAAGTAAATTTTTTTAAATAAAATTACATTTAAATCACTAAATCAATGAGACTATGATAGATTACACTGCTAAAAGTAATTCAAGGGTCAGATCAGGTATAAATCAATCCTTAAGATCCTTAACAACTGCATATTTAACAATCTTTAATAAATTGATAATCATAATGCATGATTGTTAACCATGATCTTAATGATTCCTTTTACTTCACAACAAGAATATTCATGTCCAGTCTTTTTTCCAAAGAAATATGTCTTTTGAAAGCTCCAATTCAATAGTATTAAATATTGCAGGGGTGAAACACCTTTATTTCACTAATCCAGATATCACTGACATGCGATATGAAGATGAGATCATGCACTGAGAAAGCGCATTTATAGCATACAGACTCTAAAACTTTACCGCAGGTCATATGTCTCATATAGTCATTTACAGACTCTCACAATGATGTCAAGCATGCAGAGAAATGCCAGAAGCAACAGTTCCACAAGGGATTCAAAGGCAAAACCAGGAATGCACTAATTAAAAAGTACAGAGCCATCAGGAGAATATGATCCAACATACACTGAAAGAGCGATGAAAATGATGAGATAAAATGAGGCATTGTTCAAAGGTACATACTGTGTTTCTGAGGCAGCGCTCCAATGTTCTCCATGCTGTTCTGAGAGTTCAGTGCACATGTGTGTGAGTGAGTGAATGAATGAATGAGAGAGAGAGACCTTCCTCTTTCTGTGTGCTGTAATGTTCACACCAATAGTGACGGTGTGGCAACAAGGGGAACGGGGTTATGATGTTACAAGCGAGAAAAAGAGAGAGAGAGAGAGCAGGAGAGATAAGCAGAGAAAGGGAGGGAGAGGGGAAAAAAATATTACGGCATTAAACAATAAAGCAAGAGCAGATACACAGAAAAATCAATGCCAGGGTGCTGAGATCAAGAGAAGAGGTTGACATCCAGAGAGAGGGTGAAAGACAAGCGAGAGTTATGAGACTGCAGGGAAAATCATGCGATCAGAACTTTACAAAGAAAAAGAAAATACCAAAAATATTGCAAATATATGTAAGTTCTAGAAAATCCATCTTCCATATTTAATCGTCCATGTCCTTCCTACACTTGCTACAAAAGCTTGATTTTTTGCGCAAACCTCGTCTTGCAGCTGGCTCTAAAGATTTCACTGGTCATGTCAATCCCAGGGTTGACTTACACAAAATAAATACTAACCCCTAACCTTAACTTTAGCATAGCTTTGGTAGCACATAAGCTTGATAGATACAGTAGCGTTACCATTTGTGGTGCTCGCATCCATCCATGTTATTACTAAACAAGTGACTGTGGGACTGAGTTGACAAATTAGGGTGTGGGGCGAGGTCAGAACTGGTTTAGGAAAAATCACACAGGTTCTTTAATGCTTTTCGCAGCACCCTAATAATAAAAATTCTGGCATCATTTACGCAAACTCATTTCATTCCAAACCTGCATGCAGTTGTTTTTCTGTTGCCATTTTCCAGTGGATAAAATCAAGCCTCACCCTCCATTCATTTGAAAAACATCAAGGTTCATCAAAGAAGTCTGTCTTATCAAGAACCATTTTTGGCTGATTATTGTTCTTGAATGGCTGGCTCTTTAGAGAAAAAAAAAAAAAAAAAAAACCTTTTCCAAATCTATAATATTGGAACCAGTGCATTTACAGTTTTCTAAATAATTAGAATATAAAATGTTCTTTGTGGAGCTCAAAAAAGCTTCTTTCTGGCATCACACTGTAATTTTTTTTTTTTTCCTGGAGCTTTTTCTCATTTTGCTCATGTATTAAATTGCAGGTGCTCATATTGCTTCACCCACAGGAGCAATCTGCTCTCCTTCAAAATCACGATCCAACCACAGTAATACCGTCCATCAGGTAGGCTATCTGGAGTCATGCGGTGTCTATCTCGGCTCTGTTGATATTTTTTGTGACATCCTTTTCAAATGGCAATGCAACAGTGACAGCTAAATAAACATTCAGCATCTCATCCCAGCGCTCCCGAAAGATTTCCTGCCAGACCAAGGGGCTCAGGAAAGAGTAAAACTGCAGAAGTCTCATTTCCATAGCGACAGTCAAATAAAGAGACCTTGAGGCGCTACTGCGCAAGCTAATGTACCGGTGACCCTAGAACGCGGGACACGAATTTGAAATATATTCAGTAGCTCTGTTCCAAAACCTAGTGAGCTGCCTAGCTATTTAATGCCTAAGGCGGCATTCTAACTGAACCTCATAATTGACTTACTGTGTCATCGGATCTGATAATAAACCAGCCAACTGTTCGACCACCGAATCAACGAGTCTGGAGCAAATGTATTTCGAGTTGCCTGTATGAATTAAATTATGAAGACTGAGGGACTGGAGATGCTTTCGGTGCATTGTAAAATTTTCAATGGCTTTTAAAAAGTGTCGAGGACAAAATCACAATTTGCCAAAAGTGGTGGGAATCAGGGTTTCTATCCATTTCTATCCTTTCATCAGTGTCAATATTTCATCAGTATTAATATTTTGAGACTATTTTTTAATACTATTTTGGATATAAATCACCTTATGTTATCATTACTAAAAATGTACTTTCTCATTTTGTTTAGCACTTAGTATTATTCATTCTAAGCTTCTCAGCTATTTCTAGTGAAGTTTTATTGTTTTATTCATATTCTCAATAATGTCAAGAACTTGTGTATGTATTCTTAACCAATGATGATGATAAATGATGAATGAGCAAGCAAAAGCAAAAAAAAACTAAAAAAAAATTGGGTAAAATAATACAGTTTTTGTTCAATATAATTATTTTATATCAATATTTAAATTAATTATATTATAATCTTTGACTTGGTTCACCTTTGTCTTTAAAAAGGTTGTAACAATGATTCTGGGTTTAACAGTACAACTTGGCCAAAATAGGTATATTGGAAAACAGCATACGCTGAAAGAAAAAAAAAAAAAAAGATATGGGATTTACTTTAAAGTGCCCCTATTATGCCATTTTTAAGGTTGCTAATATTGTTTTATGAGCCTCCTAAAACAGGTTTACATGCATGCAAGGTCAAAAAACACGTTAGTTTTCTCAAAAAAATTTATTAAATTTTACCTCATTTCTAAATGATTCGTAAACGACTCGTGCGAAGCAGTTCAAAGAATCAGTCTCTCTAAACCCCTCCTTGACTGCAGCAGGACGTTTCTCAGTGGTAAGTGTCAAGTGTTAACAAGTTTGTGGTAATTATAAGATGTGTTAAAACAAATGTACTCTCACAGCGTAGGATACAGCGTCTTCTAGACATGATGTTAACCACACGGAAATTTTACTGTTTGTGGGCGGGCAAGTTGTTTGTGACGTAAAATGTGGGCGGACATTATGCAAATGTGTTACTTCGTGACGTAGAGCCGTAACAGAATAAGATTCGAATTCCTGACGACTCGTTTAGGTGATTGCCAGCTGACTCTTTTTTTGATAGACAATAACTTTATTTATCGTGCACTGTCGGCTTCACAACTTTGCAGATAGTTTATGT
>NW_015542333.1:339242-360954 GCF_001515605.1 Sinocyclocheilus anshuiensis | reverse complement strand
TGGGCGGACATTATGCAAATGTGTTACTTCGTGACGTAGAGCCGTAACAGAATAAGATTCGAATTCCTGACGACTCGTTTAGGCGATTGCGAGCCGACTCTTTTTTTTGATAGACAATAACTTTATTTATTGCGCACTGTCGGCTTCACAACTTTGCAGATAGTTTATGTTCACATACAGCTACATGACACACTGCATGAAAGGTAATATTCGAAAAGGCATAATAGGGGCACTTTAAAACAATTGTCTCTCAGA
This sequence comes from Sinocyclocheilus anshuiensis, assembly GCF_001515605.1. Taxonomy (NCBI): domain Eukaryota; kingdom Metazoa; phylum Chordata; class Actinopteri; order Cypriniformes; family Cyprinidae; genus Sinocyclocheilus; species Sinocyclocheilus anshuiensis. The sequence continues at coordinate 360,699 of NW_015542333.1, read as the reverse complement.
AATTGCTAGTAAATTTCACAAAAAAAATAAAAAAGACAGAAAGAAAGAAACAGCAAATATAACATGAAACATCAAGTAACACGTTGAACTAAACAATAAAATTGAAATAGTATCTTCTTGTAAAAACACACTATAACAATCTTTTAAATTTACTTTTAAAAAATTACAGTGTAATGTAGCCTTCACATCAAGAGCATACCGATGATGCCTCGAAATGCAGTCTAGCTAGACGGCTCACTAGACTCCTGAACAAAGTCAGCGATTTACTTTCTATTAATACTTTTCAGCAGAATGAAATATACTTAGGCCTATATTTATAGCCAACATTTATGAATTCTTACACTGCGCTTGTTGCAGCACATTCAGGGATTGACTTATCTGTGAAAAACACATGCAATGCTGCCTTCGACTGTGACCAAAACTCTTTCAGGAGCTTGACTATGATGCCTATCAGCTGTCTGGATAGGCAGCTAAGTAGGTTTTAGAACACAGTCTCTGTGTCCTCAAAAGGTTGTGGGGCGAGGAAAATGATCCATCTGGGAAAATATCACATTGACACGGTGGACCGTTTGAAGACCAGGACGAGGAAGTATGAACAGCACCACAGATGAAGAAATGAGAAAGCTAAATTCTATTATTTTCTGTTCTATTGGTTGTTGTAGTCCCTGAATAGCGATATTCTGCAATAAAACAGAAAGCATCCCTCTCCTTGACCGCTGAGCTATAGAGATGTGCTCATCCCTCAGGACTGATGTAGAATTACAGAATATGAGGTTTGAACTTCCCCGCGCCTTGAGTTTTTCCTCTGACTCTCTGGGGATCGGCATGAAGACTGCTCTCAATACATGTCATTACTTTCTGGCCCCATTGTGTTTCCACAAACACCCAGCAGCCACAGTCTGTGCATTTTATCTCTACACTCTTTAGAATTCAGTGGAAAGCAAGGTCAGATCCTGTAGCATGCTGGTAATTACATGGTGAAAACACATAGAACAGCACACGCATGCAGCAGCCATGTATCCCCCTGAATTGTGAATGAAGTGGCCATGGGCTGTTTTCCCAAGTTCCTCATTGCCACCATTCATTCGGTATTCATATATTCGCTCAGATTCGCCTTGATCTTGCTCGTGTCGGCAGACAGCACGAATCAAGTATTCATCTTTCATTTTAAAGGAGCAGTTATGAATTTGGATGGATGAGATTTTGGGTCAAAGCTGCTGTATTGTTGTTGATCTAAGAGGTGAGATGAGATTTTGCAATAAAAAATAGGAGGGAATAAAAGAAGTGAAATACAATGAGAAACAGGCCGGTCAAGTGATGAAAGTATTCTGTTGCGCTCATGCAATCTGATCATTGAAGTCAATATGGGAGCATGACTGCGTAACACCTAAAAGTGCAGTTGTTCAAATGCATGAAATTGATTTGTGCATGTATCATAAAACTACATTTTGATGTTTTCTAAAGGAAATGGAGTGGTGCTTTTGCCTGTTCAAAAGATGCCTTCACAATGCTAGGAAATTGTGAATAGCTGCCAGGGCAATAGTCTATTTTCAATTAGACTGAATTATTGATACTTTCTAGAATTAATTATATTTATAATCAACATTTTTCTCACTTCATTCACCATCTTGCACCAAAAAAAGCATTTCATATCTGGATAGTTTATGGAATTTTCTTTTCTTTTTCTTTTTCTTTTTCTTTTTCTTTTTCTTTTTCTTTTTGATTTATTTATTCATTTATTTTATTTTATATTTTATTTAATTCTTTGCATTTACACCTTAATTCCTGTGCATCTCTAGTGTAATAGGACAGATATTCATGCATAATGCAAAATACCACTTGCATATTACATGTGAGGTTGTGTGTGTTAACTGACATATTTTGATTGAAAATGAATTTGTTTCATAAGAGATGAATTGTACAACAATACACCATTAGTTTCCTGTTTATTCATTTAAAATCCATTTCTTGTTGTAAAAAGGACCAAAAAGCACTGCAATATGTTCAAAGGCGGTTTGTTTGTGTGTGTGTGTGTGTGTGTGTGTGTGTGTGTGTAACAGGCTAAAATTGAACTCATTATTCACTGAAAATCTTGTCTTGAAAATCTTGCTTGACAGCCATGGCTACAGTTCTCTTTCATTGTATAGGAAAAAGCAGCCTGGACATTCTGCTATAAATAACTCCTTCTGTATTAGGCAGAAGAACGAAAGTCAGCTATTGAAACACATGGAGGTTAGTAAATGAAGACAGAATTCACATTTTTGGTTGAACTGTTCATTTAGGGTTTTATTTATCCACCTCTGCAATGTACTGCAGTCATACACAAGCATTACCCAGCATGACTGGTGTAGCGGGACATCAGCCGCTCACTCCAGTGTAGCTAATTGCATCTGCACACAATGCCTTCCCCTCTAATTCCATTCCCTCAGACCTTGCAAAACCACAAAAGGCAGCAGCCACCATTGTGGTGGCACAATGCATGTATGCTTGGCTGGAAAAAAAAGTCTGCTTTCAATTGATCTCAATGGACAATACAGCTGGGTCAGATTAGCCCTGCTTGCAGCTCAAGGATCATGTTTGCCTGAACTCATTAAGTGTTCAAGGCAATTAGAATGGATAGGACTTCTGGCAAACCTCAACAGATTAATAATCATTTCTGAAGCCCCCAGTGAGGGTGGTACATATTGCTGGTGAGAAAATTATTCTGCAGGCAGACTCGAATGCGTTTAAATGCCACTTTATGTATGATGAGGTCCAGAGCTCATATTCAAAAGCTCCCCAACACACCCATGAATCTGAGTCCGGTCTGAGAATGTGTGTGTATTTGTGTATATGGGTCATGTGTAGCATGAATTACCTGATACGTGGCTAAATTGCAATTCCTGGTTGGCCTATCGTTCCTTATGCAGTCTAATGTGACTGCTGTTTTATCAGGATAGCACACTGTTTCTCATCTTTATATCCATTGCATGCAAATTTCAGTGAGAGGAGGATCATGATACAGTTTTTAACAATTCATAAAGTCAACAACTTTAGAGACGCAGCATCTGCTGGAACAACATCACTCTCACATTCTCACGGGAACAAGAGGCTTTCTTCATGATTTAGCACACTTTTAAAGCATACTTTAGCATACTTTAAAAAGACTACTTATTATGGAATTATTGAATATTCTGGAAAATTTGAGGCTGTTGTAAAATAGCTAAAATTTGCACACCTATGACTGCACATCAGTTTAATTTTATATTAATGCAAAATGTTGCAACATTGCTCAGCAAAAACTAAACACGTTTCAACTCTTAATAATAGGTTTATCTAAACAACATCCAAGTATTTATTTAAAAAAAAAATGTCTACCAGCTGAGTCTGACCTATTTTATATTTACCCCTAACATTTTCTGTTGATTGGAACTTCTTAATTATTGCCCTGATGGTGGAAATGGGGATTTTCAATGCTTTAGCTCTTTTCTTACAGCCACTATCTATTTTGTGAAGCTCAACAATCTTTTGCTGCACATCAAAATTATATTCTTTGGTTGTTCTCATTGTGATGGATGATTAAAGGAATTTGGCCTTTGTGTTCGCTCCTTTTTTAACATTTTTGAATGAAAGATCAAATGGATAAACAATGCAGATTTATTTTCACAGCCTTCTTTGATCATATTTACCAAGGGTACCATTAATTCTGACCACAACTATATGTGTGTGTATACATTATATAATGATATATAATGATTTTTAGAGGTGATGATATACAGTATAGCTGTAAATCTTATCACCAGAGGGCAACCTCTCCTGATTCTATGTATTTGACTTCATGCCCTATGTTACCATTCACCTGCATTGTGTTTATAACTAATAAGTCATCGATTCACGAGTTCATACTTACATTTAATCAGATTGAGCAAATAGTAAGCATATTTGCCGTGCTGTCTGAGAGGAGGGCTCCGAGCTCGGAATACAGCCTGAACCCAGAAACCTCCCCCTATCCTCAAGCTGGGATAAGAGTAGTTAGGAGTGAGGAGTTGGGGTGGAGGAGGGATGCCAGAAAAACTGTCGTGGGACAGAGGTAAGTTGGCTGTATGTATATTTACTATCATGCCAATTCAGTTGATTATCTGAACATGCTCTGCCTTAACTTTGGTAATAAAACATCATTAAAGGGATAGTTCACCCAAAAATGAAAATTACCCCATGATTCACTCACCCTCAAGTCATCCTAGGTGTATTGTATATGACTTTCTTCTAGACGAATACAATCTGAGTTATATTTAAAAATGTCCTGGCTCTTCCAAGCTTTATAATGACAATAGTCCAATATAGAAGTTCAATAAACTGAGTCCCATCCATCATAAAAAGCGCTCCGCACGGCTCCAGGGGCTGAAAAAAGGCCTCCTGAAGCGAATCGATGCGTTTGTGTAAGAAAAATATCCATATTTAAAACTTTATAAACTATAATCTCTGGCTTCCGCTAACTGGTACAGGCGTTCACGAGAGAGTGGCGTTTCAGCGGATGACGTAGGATGTAGGCTTCGTGTAAGCTCCAGTGAGAATATGCTAGTCTCACAAGAACCGAGGAAGCAAAGTTTCCTTTGTTTAGCAAATGAAAACCAGTCTCCTCTCGGCTTTTTTTTAGAAATCCTCAGACATTTTTCTTTACAAATCCTCATTTTGTTCTTCTAATTCGTGACAGGTGTTTTGTTTTTCTCTCTCCGCTGCGCTCACTTCTCACCGAAGCTTAGGCTACGCCTACGTCCTACGTCATCCGCTGGAACGCCACTCTTCCTCAGCTCACTTTTTTACATGAACAATGAGAAACCATAAAAACTTTCATTTTGCTCCTTCATTCAAGTGCTGGGTTCACACATGCACATATCACCGACTGATTTCCTCAGTTCAGTGACTGTTGGAGGAACTGGAGCGCTGAATGATTTCATTCATCATAGGATCAGATATGCTGGTATTTTGGCTCATTTTGAGTCGGAGTGACTGTCAGTCATCTGAAAGTGAGTTTTGATTGAATAACTTGTGCTGCTTGAGCCACAAACTGTTTCAGACGGTTCAGTCCGATTTGGTGAACTGGTTAATCCAGTTCACCAAAAAGAATTCGTTCAAAAGAATGATTCGCTTGTGAACCGGACATCACTCCGGACCGTTTGCCTGAGGCTCTGGATTACAAGTAATAATGTTGTAAATAATGTTCAGTTTCTTGCACAGACTGATCGTTTTGCTTCATAAGACCTCAATATATCGTCAGGAGCCACAGGTATTCATTTTGTGTTCCTTGATGTGCCTTTTTTTATTTAAAAAAATGGGTAGCTGCTGACTTGGATTATATGAATCACCAAGGCCCACGGTTTCAGCTAAAATCTTCTTTACGGTTCTACTGAAGAATAAAGTCACCTACATCTTGGATGGCCTGAGGGTGAGTAAATTAAAAGCACATTTTCATTTTTAGGTGAACTATCGCTTTAAAATGATTTGAAGCTCACATTTAGATTTGCCTCCAATCATTCAACATTTTTCTTTATTACATTTTTCTTCATCTGTAATCCATTTAATTAGGATGTAAGGTTCAATGGAGAAGAAAATATATTTCGCTACTTCTTAGTGTGGTTTGTTGAGGAGAGGTGTACTATTATTTTTCTATGCAAGCGGACTTATGATACTTGCTTGGTGGATGACAAAATGGAGAGAAAGAAAATCCAGTAGATTGAGTGCACTCTTTAGACTTAGTAAACAAGCTAATAACAACTACCCAGAATACCCTAAAGAGCTTAATGCTTGTACTATGACTTTACAGCACATCTTCCTGTATCTGTTTGCATTCACTGACTACTGTTTCACTGCAAATGAACACAAATCAATTCAAAAGATCCAATTACAGGGTACGACAGCAATGTCAGTGATGAATGAGATACGACATGCCGGTGGTGGGGGTCTTGAGATCTGGCCTGCAAAAGCAAAGGTTGTAAATGAAATCCCGAATCTTCTGCGTGCTAAGATTGCTCCAGCGGTACCGTTCCAGCAATTAGCATAATGCTATTAGGCATAGATCAAAAGGTTCTTCAATATGACAGTCACTAATGGTGTCTAATACATGACTCTTAGCCTAGCGACAGCCATTAACATTTATATTATATGTTATCACATCATCAAGGCTAATGAATGCCTAATGAGTGTGCTTTGCGGACGAATGGTGCATCTCTTAGATTAACCATTTGGTTTCTGTATTAAGCCGTTAAACTGGAGAATTACATGGGCTGTGTTCTAAGATCTAGTAAGCAGTGTTGCCAACTGCTTTCAACTAAAACTGGTAGCTAAATGTCACTAGATGACATCACAATGGCAAATTCACTGATCTATATAAAGATGAACATAGATCAGTGGGCAAGATGAGGATAAGGTTTGTCCAAGAAGTTGCTATATTTGTCCCTAAACTTTTGAAAAAAGTCTGAAAAGGGGCGGGGAAGTCGCTAAATCTAGCTACAAAGTAGCTAAATTGGCAACACTACTAGTAAGATGCCTACATATGCAGCATTTTAAGGCATCACCGGGAAAGTGATTCAAAGGCTGTAGCAAAAGAGAAGCAGCACTACCATGCTGCCTTTCACTTTCAGTTGAAAATCCACCCAATATGGCGGCAAAGTGAGAGGAACGTTTAGAAACGTTCCAAAAAAGTATTTATTCTAATGAAATAGTTTATCCAATTTATGCTTGTATTGTTTTTGCTTAAGTATTTTGTTAGCAATGCATGTGTATAGCTTAGCAACGTGTTAACATTAACACTGTACTGACGTTGATAGAAATCAAATAATAAATAGCTGACTGATGTTTTCATATGTTAACATGACATGGCTAGATTCAAATGACAAAAAGTGTCACTAATTAGATAAAAAGAAGATAATCACTATATTTATAATGAAACCAATATAACCATTATCATATATATATATTAATCATATAAAATATAATTCATTTTTACTGTAAAGCCATATTCAATAATTATGTTCTCCTTCAAGCAGTGTAAGAAACTTTCAAAATTAAAAAAAAAATGTATATTACTGTAAAGCTGCATTACGTAAGTTTTGCCTCTTTGTCGCCACCTCTGTTTAAAACATGCAAATGCAATTATTTGCGGAATGATCTTCTTTATGTGGGTTGTGCATCAGCGCTAATGAATCTAATGTTTTGAGGTCTATGTGTGGCTGTCAGTCAACGCACCAGTGTGGATATTCACTGTACTTCGGAATTACAGATACTACGTCCTACAAGAATGTCCAAAATAAGAAGTTTCATTGGAAAATGTCATCTGAACTAGTAAGTAACATGTCTTCCAGTTTTGTTTTGACCAACTGAAAAAAAAATACAATAAATCAAGTTACCAATGCTGATTAAATCTAATGATCGCTAAGTTATAGCTTTACTTCAGATGACGTCAAACCGTGCAAATTATTATTATTGTTATACTTTGTTCTCAAATTGTTAATGTTAACAACATCAACATTGTGTGACTGCATGTATTTAGTGTGTATTAGCGTCAGAACTCATTCAAAAATGACAAGTTAAATTAATCCAGCTGCTGTAAGAAGAGGCAACAAATGATCCGCCACCTGCAGCATCCACACACGCGATATAGGCTCTGTCCCAAATCGCACCCTAAACCCTCGTGGTCTTCCTCTGAGTCCACACTTTCGTGATGTAATGCCGAATTGTCGGGTAGAAGTCTGCTGCGGAGCTCGCCCCAGTGCGGGCTCGGCAGAAGTGCGCAAAAGGGGCGCTCGCGAGCACCCTTCTGGAAGCTAAAATGACGAATGGGACACCCTACGGTCTCGTGGACTTAACGGACATGCGCACATGGCGGCCATTGTAAGTCCGCAAGACCACAAGTGCACATGAAGTGTGCCATTTGGGACAGGGCCATAGAAGCTTACCGTTGTGAATCTGGTAAGGTAAGGAGATAGTTTTGAACACTGATTGGTTATGTACTTGTCTCAATAATTGATTTTGGATAATTTTTATCCAAAAAAGTTATGTAATGCAGCTTTAATAAAAGAAAAAATAAAATAAATAAAAGCAAAATATTTTTTCCGGATGTAAGCATCAAAACAATGCCCTACCGTATTGCAATGCATCAAAACAGTCAATCCAATACAGTCAAGAATAACTTAAAGAGGTTGCCACCGTTTAGTAAACTGTGGACTAGCTTTGGCTCTTCCTGTTGACTTGAATGGTGATGCTTCCAATTTGTCAGTTGACGGCCTTTCATTTTTACATATTCAATAATTATGTTCTCCTTCAAGCAGTGTAAGAAACTTTCAAAATTAAAAAAAAAATGTATATTACTGTAAAGCTGCATTACGTAAGTTTTGCCTCTTTGTCGCCACCTCTGTTTAAAACATGCAAATGCAATTATTTGCGGAATGATCTTCTTTATGTGGGTTGTGCATCAGCGCTAATGAATCTAATGTTTTGAGGTCTATGTGTGGCTGTCAGTCAACGCACCAGTGTGGATATTCACTGTACTTCGGAATTACAGATACTACGTCCTACAAGAATGTCCAAAATAAGAAGTTTCATTGGAAAATGTCATCTGAACTAGTAAGTAACATGTCTTCCAGTTTTGTTTTGACCAACTGAAAAAAAAATACAATAAATCAAGTTACCAATGCTGATTAAATCTAATGATCGCTAAGTTATAGCTTTACTTCAGATGACGTCAAACCGTGCAAATTATTATTATTGTTATACTTTGTTCTCAAATTGTTAATGTTAACAACATCAACATTGTGTGACTGCATGTATTTAGTGTGTATTAGCGTCAGAACTCATTCAAAAATGACAAGTTAAATTAATCCAGCTGCTGTAAGAAGAGGCAACAAATGATCCGCCACCTGCAGCATCCACACACGCGATATAGGCTCTGTCCCAAATCGCACCCTAAACCCTCGTGGTCTTCCTCTGAGTCCACACTTTCGTGATGTAATGCCGAATTGTCGGGTAGAAGTCTGCTGCGGAGCTCGCCCCAGTGCGGGCTCGGCAGAAGTGCGCAAAAGGGGCGCTCGCGAGCACCCTTCTGGAAGCTAAAATGACGAATGGGACACCCTACGGTCTCGTGGACTTAACGGACATGCGCACATGGCGGCCATTGTAAGTCCGCAAGACCACAAGTGCACATGAAGTGTGCCATTTGGGACAGGGCCATAGAAGCTTACCGTTGTGAATCTGGTAAGGTAAGGAGATAGTTTTGAACACTGATTGGTTATGTACTTGTCTCAATAATTGATTTTGGATAATTTTTATCCAAAAAAGTTATGTAATGCAGCTTTAATAAAAGAAAAAATAAAATAAATAAAAGCAAAATATTTTTTCCGGATGTAAGCATCAAAACAATGCCCTACCGTATTGCAATGCATCAAAACAGTCAATCCAATACAGTCAAGAATAACTTAAAGAGGTTGCCACCGTTTAGTAAACTGTGGACTAGCTTTGGCTCTTCCTGTTGACTTGAATGGTGATGCTTCCAATTTGTCAGTTGACGGCCTTTCATTTTTAACCAGAAATGTGCACGCTGCTTTTCTGATGTTCACTGAAGTTTTCCGTGTCTTTTTTCCATGTCACTTGAAATGTGTCTGTTTTGAATCGTTGTTACCAAAGGCGAGACACGTGAGGAAAAAAAGAAACGATCAGTGTTCTGTCATAAGTGGCTCACCATTCATTGCTGAACTTTCTACCGTCCGTTACTGTAAATTAAAAGAAATTACTGGTTGATATGTCCCGATCTCAATAAAGTTTACACACGCTTTTGGTCCGTGAATTAGATCTTGCTCGGGACGCGTGTTGTCTGTGGAGGTTTGGCCAGGACCGGTTCCAGAATTAAATCCACATATTTTATGTTCCGTCCATTGCCAATCACTGCTATTTTGGAGAGTGAATTGCACTTAAAAACTGCGGCCCTTTCAGCGGTGAGTGAATTCTGACAAAACGTTTCTGATTGGCCATTGTGTTCAAGAAATCAACAGATATGTCTGTGATTGGTACATTGCTCAACGCTGCAAAAACACGTTGAGGGTATTTAGCGCTTGGCTCAGTGCAACATCAGGGATTCCATGAGTAACATGCCCCCTGATTTTCTCAGCTTTTTGTTTGAAATGTTGCTTTTATGAAACTTGCCCACAAGTGTTGATAAAAAGAGAATGCATGAAGAATAAAACAAATAATTTTATGATTCCTTTGCCACAGAATGTACTGCTCCATCAATGCTCAATAAACACATTTTTTTTCTGCAATATAGCTACAGGAGTAGTAAAAAAAAGCACATTAAAAATTGTTCACATATGACCAGATAGAATATGCAAACTTTTTCTATGCTGAGCTGAAAGTATTGGTAGCCAAAAGCATTATTAAACTAAAATATTTACTAAGTGAACACACAAGGGGCAGGGGATTTGTAGAGCTTTGTGAATGATAGCTTTTTAAATTGGGGTTCTGCGGAAGCCGGTTCCATGGGGGCCTGGTTATTTTCCAACATGCTGCCTTAAGCAATTAAAGTAAGGTTGCAGAGTCTCTGTGCGGTTGGTCACTAATAGGTGTTTCTGTTTTACCACTGTATCAGACAGATCCCTGTTGTTGCTGCTCATTTGCATAACTGGCATTGGCAGTTGGCACTGTCACTGTCATTCCCTCAAGCTGACAACTTATCCGCTGTACATGTCAAAGCTCCTTCAAAAGGCCTGTATGGTAATAGACCTTAGTCAGGTTAGATATGGCTCTTAAATATGGCGCTACCCTGATTAAGGTCCAGTGTTGGGGAAAGTTACTTTTAAAAATAATGCGTTACAATATTGTGTTACTCCATAAAAAAGTAACTAATTCCATTACTTAGTTACTTTTTATGGAAAGTAATGCATTGCATTACTTTTTGTCACATGAGCTGGGCTTGCTTATTTATTTTTAACAAAAAACCCAAAACGTATATTTTTAGCAACTGTAAAAGCCCTTTCACACCAAAAGTGAAATGAATAAGCCTCAGGCTGAAGGAAGCGCCTCTGCACCTCATTCCCGATTTCTGTCAACACGGGGACAGGAGAGGAATCAGTGAATAAATGGGAAAATAAAGTAACTTGCGTTACTTATTTGAAAAAGTATTGTAATGTGTTACTTTAGTGGTTACTTGAAAAAAGTAATCTGATTACATAACTCGCGTTACTTGTAATGTGTTACTCCCAGCACTGCTAAGGTCAACAGACAGCAATGCAGCTCACACAATATTGGAAAAGTGTGACAATCATCCTTCACTTCTTGTGTGTTCTATGTCTATTTTTTCCTCTAATTTCCTCAGCGTTTTCTGTATTTGCTTATGACATCTCTGCTAATGAAACATGCGGTTCAGGTGTTGTCATGAAAGATGTCGCTCACATCAAAACATGTACCTGCTTCTACAGCAATCAGACCACACAAAAAAAGGCCCGCAGTGAGATTTAATCCCCCGGCAGGAGGTTTCGATTCACATTATCCCCATCCTCTGAGTTTCAAGCTCTTCAAAACAATTGGGGATAAAAGAGCAGAAATGGAGCTAAATCACTTCCCCCAGGGAAGAAAGAGATAAGTCATATTCTCAGTGGTGTTATCCATCATCTGCAGCTCATAACGTCTCCTGTGCTGAATCACGGCTGAGATGACTCTGGGCACATGAAACGAAGAGCTTTTCTCAAACTACAAACACACATTAACTATCTCATTTATAAAGCAACAAGATTTACAAGCAGTGAATGGAAGGAAACTTCAGTTTGGTGTGAATAAAAATGCATTGTATTTTAAATGGACTCTTAAAAAGAACTGTGATTGATGTGATGACCACAGTCTCAGTCTCAAACGGCAAGCTCGCACGTCATCCTCCGAGCGTCTGAAGGGCCGTTCACACTGACGGTGATTAAAGGGCTGGAGGTCACCCAGCTGCTGTACTGCTGGTGCTAGCGAATGCTCTTATGATGTTTCCATCAGGAGCTACACTGTCTTCACGTATGCAGGTAACAGCCTCATCATTTTGCTGCATATTCACATAAAGATCAATTCCAACCATCTCTATGACTCCTGTTGCATAAAATTGCCAGCTCTCATTGAAAATGAAATGACTTTAGGTTGCTTTTCAGTGCAAATTACTTTTAGTGTGAATGTTCTATGATGCATTTTGCACACAAAAATGGTAAAAGCTCAAAAAAAATGCAAAGCTTTAGTCTAACTGGCTACTTTTCTGGAGGTGTTCAGAGGTTTGCATGATTAAAAAAAACACTTGAGAAGTTTACAGTATTTCACAAGATTGATAGTGATAAGAATATGAACACAAGTTCCAACAGAAGCTTAAAATGCACACACACAAGCCGAGCGTTAACATTTTCCTTCAGTTTCCTGCTGCAACAAAAGGCTCAACGATTTACCATCAAGCAATGCCACATGAAAGAGATGAAATTAAAACAGAAATATGCATATTCATTTTGTAATAAAGTGAAATATTACAAATAATAATAATGCTATTACTCGGCAAAAAAATGCTTTTCTTGCAAAAAAAAAATATATATATATATATATAAATTTGAAGATAAGATAAGAAATATCTGCCAATGGGAGTAAGAAGAAAAAAAAATCTTAATTCAGAGGCAAAACAAGATTATTTGTCTTGCCCCATTGGCAAATATTGACAAAAATAGTAAAAGAGAATAGCATTTATTTTTAAGTGTAATGTTCTGCTTGATGTCAAGTACCTATTTCTCGGTAAAGTTTGGTTTGAACATTCCATTGGAAATCTGACTGGCATTCTATCCAAACTGCCAAAATTCAAATAAATCAATTAAACCGTTAAAAAGTCAATCAATCACTCAATCAATATCAATAAATCAATCAATAGTCACTTGATTAGTCACTCAACATGTATGCCAGATTGTCGTCTTCTCTCTATGTGGTTCTTGACTAGAATAATCTGCAATGTAAACCAGAATTTATGCCGATAAACAAAATCTGACTATGTGAGTCTGTGACCATAACAGATCACAATTTTCTATGCTAATTAACATTTTACCACAAATGCCATTGACAGAAGCCCTTCGCTTGAACCCAGAACACTGCTTTAATGAATGTATCTTGAATTGATAAGACACAGAACAATAACCTAAATGTCATGGGTGACTGAGAAAGATTAATGACAATAATTCATTGTGCAATTGACACTGAAAAACTTTCAGACAGATGCTCCCAGACACAGCAGAACAGTAAGTTCTCACAGCAATAATGCATTGTCGAGATCTATGAAAAATGCTACAATGGACAACTGAATGCACAACTCATTTCTCTCTGCCAATGGTTTTTATTAAATGGTTTTCTCAGAGCCAGTTCTTCCAAAAAGAAAAGCTTTCTGCAAAGCAGTGTTTCACAACGGTCAGAGACTGAGTAGAAAATCATAGGCTGGAGGTTAGAGAACTCTCCCTGAAGTGCTTTCTTAAAACATCATGACAGAAGTAAGCCATTAAGCCAACATATCCCCTATCTTACAGGAGTAGCCTACATTTCTGCCTTAATGTGCGTTTTAGTGCAACACATAAAGCACAGCTATGCACATAAACACATAAAGCACAGCTATTTGTGGGGGAAAAATGGCTGTGGATTTACACTGATGGCCTTTCGCATCATCCTGATTAGCCCTGATGGCTTCCTTAAGAGGGCCATTGAAGCCTGTTGATGCTCTTGCTCAGCACAACTATAAGTGCATGGGTGCTGATAACTTACACTGCATGTGCACTCGCTGATAAGCAACCGGACAATTATTCCATTGCTAAAGCTCACAGCAGCAACACAACTACTGTGTACACACACACACACACACACACACACGTACACGAAATTCAGAGGAACTGTTACCACACCTCAAATAAATGCATGATTGCAAGTTTAAAAAAAAAATCAAATTTATTGATTTAATTAAACTTTTTAAGTTGCAAATATTATTTTGATGAGGTCTGTTGACATTATCATGTTGATCATTATATCATCTTAATATTGTGTGTAATTTAAAATGAAATGTATGCAGTATTTGATTTCAAAGTTGTAGTTGTAGTTCACAGCTGAAATTGTCTTGATAACTTTGAAAACTGGGCAGTGGATTAGTTCCCAGCATGGACTGGATAGGGAGAATAAATGTTCCAATTAAGTGTTTCTTATTTATTTATTTTTAGTAAAGGGGAAAAAGGTCAGTTTATCTAGCTGTTATTTTGAACTGAATTTTAAACCACTCAATTATGTTCAAATTATTTGGAAAAACTTATTTTTGTGTTTGTGTGTGTGTGTGTGTGTGTGTGTTTGTAATCAATTTAATTTGTGTTTTCACTACAAATTATTAAGTCCTTTTAACTCAGTGTAGTTTGTTGATTGAACATTATTTAATTAGAAATGCTTTATTAATTTAATTTAATTTAATTTAATTTAATTTTAATTTATTTATTATTATTATTATTATTTAATTTTATTTTTTTTTACATTTTTACAGTGAAGGTGTAACATATGGTCGATGAAGGAGGTGAAGAGGATCCAAATGCAGTTCTTTAGGTTTATTCAACAAAAGCACAAAATACATCCAGGTAGACCAAGGGCACACAAAACAGCCATTCAGGAATAATACCAGACATAGAACCAGGGGGCTGTTTCATAAAAGACGCTAAGAAAAGTGGGGATTAAAGTCCAAAATCTGACTTGAAACAACTTAACAAATCAATCGGGGCTAAAGCGGTTCCATAAACGAATATTTAAGTTCACGCAATCTCACTAATTTGATCCAGGTTCAATGAGTCAAGATCATTTGATGTGCACGCTTATTCTTAAGCAGCCCTTAATGTCGATCATGGATCAAATCAATCCATCATGACAAATACATTTGTGCTGTTCAATGTATTTGAGATGTTGATCCCTGACACAGTCAAAGTTTCAGCCACATGCAAATAAGCCCAATTACTGTATGTTTTACTGTATTCTTTCTTAGTATTAAGAGGAGTGCAGTTCAAAATCTTCTAGCAGGGTCCAGCTCAACATCTGCACGCTCTGAAGACGTGAAACAAACAAAAACAATTTAATGAGGAGCATGGTGAGTTTAGAGAAGAGAGTCAGTGAAGCGGATCCAAACAACAGATAAATGAGAAGATCTTTGCCACAGATGTGCAAAACCATAAACTGTGAAGTCGGGTGTTTTTCAGAAAATTCCGTTTGTGTTTTCTGCGCTTTATCCTGAAATAGCTTCTCTAAAGGACAACCAAGTCAGATGAGCTGACATTACTCTAGTGAGCAGTCAACAGTAAAACTCTTTCATTTCCATTATGTTATTGCTGATGTCAGTGCAAAGACAACAGCCAGACGCAAAAAAAAAAATCTATAAAACATCTTAAACTTAGTTCATTTCAGCTAGATGCTAAAGCATTTTAATTTAGTTTAACTTCATGTACAAAAAAATAACTAAAACCTAAAATAAATAATAATAATAATAATAATAATAATTAAAAAAATGAATAAAATGACAAAAACACACAAAGTACATAATGCATTCTTAGCATCGCTGCAAAAGAATTAGCGTTTAGCTTGTTTTCTTTGAACTACCATCATGTTGGAGAAACAGTTTGATTAGAATCTTGTTGAATTAAAGGTAGTTAAACTGCCGCTATGTTTATTATCAACAACCTGAATAATCAGAAATGTTTCTTGAGCAGCAAATCAGCATATTATACTGATTTCTGAAGGATCATGTGACACTGAAGACTGGAGTAATGATGCTGAAAATTCAGCTTTACATCACAGGAATAAATTACAATTTAAAATATATCCAAATAGAAACCGGTTATTTTAAATTGTAATAATATTTCACAATTTTACTGTTCTAACTGTATTTTTAATCAAATAATTGCCGCCTTGGTGAACATAAGAGACTTCTTTCAAATAAATAAATTGAAAAAAAAAAATAAAATAAAACAACCCCAAACTTTTGAAGAGTAGCGTACAAAAGAAAGGTCAAGTACAAGTTGTTTAATATTAATACGTGTTGTTCCAGATAGTAGTGTTTTGTTTTTATAATACAAACTGATTTTTGTAATCAGTTTGTAATTTTGTAATCAAACTGGGGGAGGGAGGTGTTCTCGGGGGGCAGGTGAATCGGGAAAATCAGTGGCCTACTTTAGCTTTGTGATTATACAGGCTGTATGCTACATAAATAACCATCAAAGCCTTTTCAGATTTGTTTTTTTTATTATGGAAGCCAGCAAAATTGTTTCCATCAATATGAAAATGGTCCTCTGTAAAACAAACAAACCCAGGCAGAATCACAAGAAATAACAAGGTGCGCCTGATTATACTGATCCACGAGGGACGTGTGTAAACCATTCCACAGCTGCTTCTTCTTAAAGACGGATGACAAATGAGGGATAGCATCAAATTATTTAACAAGGAAAACCTGCCCTTTTTTTTAAGAAACACAAACAAAACCCTTCCCTCCGAAACACACCACGAGCAGTTCACCTGCTAGAATGTATTCAGCTGTGAATAATGTGGTGGACTGAAATTACGAAATCAGAAACACATATGGCTTGGCTACTGAAGTATTTTGGCATGTATGTTTTGTGAATTTTCAAAATTCAAAGGAAATGCTGCGAAGTAATTGTTTATTAATGACGTTCAGAGTGGATTGGAACTGAACACCCAGGGATATGCTATTCCATCAGCGCCGCTGAAATAAAACTGATTTACACTGAGATTCATGTATGTTAATGTAACAGCTGTAGGTGTCAATCAAAATCAAAGATTCAGTAACAAGTCATACATTTTGTTGCTGATCGCTGCAGACACCATGCTATCAGTTTTAGAGATTTTTATAAGAATTCAAGGCAAAATATTATAATCAGATATGATTAGTAACTAAATAAATGATGTAATATCATGGGAAGATTCTCAGCAATCCAACACTGTAATAAACAAATAAATGAAAGTAAATGAAATAAAGATTATTGGAGTAAATTGTACAAGAAAATACAAATTCAGTCTTGATCAAATTTGATGTTTAATTCAATGTGTTACTTGCTGTTTCTAGGTAACTATTTGTGAAATTTACTAATTTCTGAGAGAAAACAGTTTCAAAGATTTTACATTTACATTTAGGAGACACCTTTATCCAAAGCGACTTACAAATGAGGACAATAGAAGCAATCAAACTCACAAAAGAGCAACACTACATAAGTGCTGTGACAAGTCCCGGTTAGTCTAATGCAGTACACCTTCATTTATGTATTTTTGTTTTTTAAACACAAATAAGTCATTTAAACACAACTCATTTTTCTGCTATTTGTTCAAATGTCCCACAAAGGTTTAAAAAACAGTGTGAAACTCTGCATTATGCAACACTAAGCAAGGCTTTGTTACACTGCATGCATAATTCAGTGAGCCACATCAAATTCATATCATACCAGAAAGTATATAAATAGTTATTATAAACATTTTTAGGATTCATATAAAGAGTCAAGAGAGAGTTCAAATTTGTGACTGATTTTACACCAGTTCATTCATTACACGGGTCAGGTTGAGCACATTGCATTGTGGGAAACAGTATCTAAACCAGTGCTCTGTTGTGTGCTGCACATTTGGTCAAATGCTAATTCTATATCCAAAACACAAAATTCACAATATGTAGTATTGAAGATAGTGGGCCGTTCAGAACACAACCGTTAGCATTAGATCTGAGACCACAAAAGGACTAACTCTGCCCTCTCTTGGATAATTAGAGTAGGCATCTTTAGATTTGAATGAAAACATCTCACAAAGACCAACAAAAAAACAACGACTAACTTGTTTCTTGTGAAAGGAGCTTTACTTAATGTGTGTAAAAGTGTGTGACGTACAAAATGCATCAAAAGCTGAAAGTATGACAAAGATATGTCCTAACAGGAAGTGTCATGCATGAGTGCCGATGGGCCGCAGGGAGTCTGCAACAGTGAGATGTTCTGTCAGCAGGTGATGATGATGATGAATGGGGCCTATGGCTTTGTTTGCTTTCGCGCTTGTCGTTTCAATGGGACTCTGACAATGGCCTGTTGGGACAAGTTACCGGTGGAATCTGAAGTGGAAAGTTTGACATGAAGTTTGGAAGTGATGTGTTCGTCCATAAACTCACAATTAAATCGAGATTAAAGAATTCAAGGTGCTTTTGTACAAAGATAAGGAGCTTCAGTGCTAGGAAACTTTAGTTACTTACATTATCCTTC
This sequence comes from Sinocyclocheilus anshuiensis, assembly GCF_001515605.1. NCBI lineage: Eukaryota > Metazoa > Chordata > Actinopteri > Cypriniformes > Cyprinidae > Sinocyclocheilus > Sinocyclocheilus anshuiensis. The sequence goes on along the minus strand of NW_015542333.1, from coordinate 342,418 downwards.
ACACAGAACATGTGGTGTCAAGTTACCATTTGTAAGTGTAATAAATGAAGACTTTAAAGGGGTCATATGATGCTGCTAAAAAGAACATTATGGCGGCGGCAACAATACTACAGCGAGAATAAAAGTTACGCCTTCTTTCTTTGCGTGAACATTTGGGTGGCATTTTGCAAATCTTCCCACACAGTGACATAGATATGTGGGGGCGTGTTAGAACGAGCCGTTTTAGGTAGGTGTGGCTAACTCTTAACTTTTATAAAGAATATCTCTTTGGATTTGAGACTTTAGTCTTTGCAACTTTACAGATCTTCTTTATGCACCAAGAGCTTGTAACACTCCAAAGAGAAAGGAAAAATTGAAATCGCATCATATGACCCCTTTAACAACTTTGAGAAATGTATCCAAAGTACTTTGAAAGCATGGTCAAGTTACAGATGATCTTATGACAATATACACACGGACCAGATTTAATCACCAATTAAATAGATTATTAGACATCTTTTGCTGTTGTTACTGTGGTTAAAATTACAAATTGAATTTTTTTTCTCTTTCTCTTGGTAATTTAAATGTAATGGTCACACTTTATTTTAAGGTCCAGTTCTGACTATTAACTATTAACTACGACTTTTGCCTCGATAAACTCCTAATGTGCTGCTTATTAATAGTTAGTAAGGTAGTTGGTAGGTTTAGGTATTGGGTAGGATTAATGCAGAATAAGGCATTAATATGTGCTTTATAAGTACTAATAAACAGCCAATATGCTAGTAATAGGCATGCTAATAAGCAATTAATTAACAGTAAGAATTGGTCCCTAAAGTGTTACCAAATGTCCTGAATTACAATATACAGAAATTCATCATTTAAGAGGATTTTCATTATTCCAACACAAGTTTTGCAATTTATAGTGTAATTAATAATGCTTCAAATAGTTTTGCTTCAATTTTAAAGACTGACGGGTAAATTAATGTAAAGTACACTCTAAAAAATGCTGGGTTAAATATAACCCAGCGCTGGGTTAAAAAGGGACAAACCCAGCTATTGGGTTGTTTTGAACCCAGCGTTTTTTAGAGTGTATTATTCCACCATAACCCATTATACATGAAATATAACACATTTAAATAGAATACAATTTGAATCATTACAATTATACATTAATATTGCTTAAAATTCAAATTCATATTACGCAAATTTAAATAGTCCACAAATGATACACAAATCTAAAAGTTGCTTAAATTCTGGCATTCATTTTACATGTAATTCTCAGTTCAGTGCTAAATGTGGCACACACTGAACACAACTCTGAATTCCTTCAAGTAAATGAGCGATGGAGAGTAACTGTAAGATCTTTGTGAGGGGAATGATCTAATAATGCTCACACAGCCGCCGGGGATTCGTTAAACAATCTGCCCACTTGGAACAAATGAGGTTAAATTAATTTAAAAGCAATGATAAAGAATGTTGTCAAAATAAATCAAGTGTGTCTGATCTCACATGTCAGCTTTAAACTGACTTTTAAATGAAACACGTCGCTGTGTAAGTCTTATGTGATCCTGATGCAAATCGTTTTCATTTGTGAGTCTCCTTCAACAAGTAACTAGCAGTAATTGTCCTTATTGAGACAGCAAACACATGTAAGCTTAAATAAAGATCTATTCACCGTAATTAACGTCCTAACATTTACAGTACATATCTGTGGTGCAGAAATTAGCATCACAAGGGATTTGTCATGGCCATTTATAACTTATCAAGAGGGTAAAACACTTGAATAGAATTAACTCGGAAATTTGATACTGGTAATTCAATTAAATGGAACTAAAGGAAATTTCCATTCAAACTCAGACAACAGTTTCCACTCGTCCTTTAGTTTGTAAAAATAAACAAATATGACTTTAACAGTAATTCACTTGATGGAAGACTATGGGACGAGACTATGGGATGTATAATGCTATGTAGTATAATAAATGATAAGACCCTTGTTCTTTGCTTTGTTTTATTTTATATAAGAAGTTGTAACATTAAAATATATTAAAGTGCACATAAACACACACAAAACTCAAGTACATATACGGAGGGAGGGGTTCTAGCAGACCAATCACAGCGCTTGCGGTCTGTGTAGAACTGACGCGCTGTTAGATTTTTGGAGAGGTGCACGTCAGCCTACGGTGTAGGGTGTGCGTCTATGCGTAGGCTACGGCGTAAGTTCGACGCACGTCACACAGACAGGCATCTGAGATCGGCTCGATTTGAGAAAGGGGAAAACATTTAACCAGATTAAAAAAAAAAACATTGGGTGGATTTTTATCATTATAGGGTGTTTGTGTACACACACTTCCAACACACATTTCAGTTCAAACTACTTGTAAAAGTGCATGTAGCATCCTATAACCCCTTTAAGACCAAATTATGGGATGTATACAAACACTAATTTTCTATGCACAACAGTTTCCTCAGCGTTCAATTGTGCAGTCATCACTTTTTAATGTCATGGGGGCTTTACACAAACCACAAATCACGAATCCTTCGTTCGGGAAGCAAACTGAAAGTTGGAGGATTGTCAGCAGCAGTTGTTTTATCTGATTTAGACTGTGATCTGAGAGATAACCTCACATACACCAATGAGTCAGACGCACCTAATAAACTGATCGCTGCACCGCAGACAGCCATCACAAACATACACTTCAAGAGCTTTGTGAACAATGAGTGACTCATTAAGGAGATCTGATTCAGGAGATGTTCGACATCTTTTACCAGCAGAAGAAAAGAGAGTACAACTTGTTTGAGAAGAATCTGGATGGCAGAGCTCTGTGATTGATTGTTCAGTCTCTAGACATATTTGTTGACTTTAGCTACAAATATTCTGGAACACAAATCAAACCCAAATTAGCAACATAGACTCCAAACATTCCAAAATATGCTTGGAGTTTGAAAGTATCCCTTATGCAAATATTCGTTTTGTGGCCAAAATATATTTGAAATATATGCTAAACATATGTTGCAAACAGTTAAGCTCAAGAAAATATATGAAGTGAAAATAGAAAATATATTTAGTTTCAACCTTATATATAATATATCAAAATACATTTTTAAATATTTCCAGTTTACAGCTTACAATTAGGCTAAATACAAATGTGCATGGCCTACTAGAGAACAAAACTAGATTTATAATAATTTAATAATGT
>NW_015542333.1:326722-338949 GCF_001515605.1 Sinocyclocheilus anshuiensis | reverse complement strand
ATATATATATATATATATATATATATATATATATATATTGCATTTTTTTTGGAGCATTTTCTAAAGCTTATTCAAATGCGTTATATGTTCACAGGTGTAACTAATCAAGTTTTTATTCAAATGTGACTTGCAAATGTATTTTCTTGGACTGAAATATAGAGGGCAAAATATATTTTTTAATGTGTGTTTAAAATATCTATATTTAGTCCTTGTTTCTGGACCTGGGAACATTACAGTTGTGTTGCTGTCTATGTATGTTTTGGTACAATGTTTATACTATTTTGTCAGAGGAAAAATGTGTTATATAATGTGTTAGTGTCATGATCACACATTATGTTAAGTATTATAACTATACTTGCAAAACAATGTGAACATTAACTAGCTCTTTCTCATAGACATCCATCAGAAATGCTGAAAGTCTGTTGCTTACTCTGAACCCAGAACATTATTACAGTTTGTATCATAAACTGTGTATATTATCTGTATAACGACTTTTTAAAGGGGTCATAGGATGCCCATTTTCCACAAGTTGATATGATTCTTTGGGGTCTTAATGAAAAGTTGTGTGTGTGTGTGTGTGTGTGTGTGTGTGCATATGTGCATGTGTGATTTATATACATTATATACAAAATGCATTGAATATTTTCAAATTAATTTTGAAAAGTAGTTAATTTGTCATTCATTAAATGTTATATGACTTTTTAAAAACGGACAACTCTGAGTGTAAAACCATCATTAAACAGATGTAAATCTGAATCAGTGAATCTGTGGTACGGCAAAGAGCTTAAAAAATAGGTAACAACTAATTCGGAATAATGTAATAATGTTGTTTCCTGGGTCAGACAAGGTTAAACAATCTTGGACTAAACCAACCAACTCCTGATGCACTTTACAAAAAAAGCAGGCCTACAATGACTGTACCAGAGAATAATACTCTGGTTCTTTGATATATAACCTACCTATGCACATGCACAAATGCACAATTTTTTTTGTCTATTTGGAAATTCCAGTTTTCCGATAAAATGTAAAGATTTTTAATTGTGACCAAGTCTAAACTCTGTTATACTTCTATTTTTGTAGTTTTAAAACACTCCCCCTAAAAAAGTACTGTGAAATGATATATCCTGAATTGTACTGACTCATATTTATGCATATTTATGCAAAAAAAAAAAAAAAAAATTGGTCTTGCCAAAGTATAGGTCCGAAAACATATACCATATCCAGAAAAATGATATTATCCAGAAAAATATTATTATGGCACCATATCCCATAGATCATGATATTGCCATAGTGACATATTCCAAAAAAAAACCAAAACCAAAACCAAATCTATTGTCATGGTATATGTAAAAAAAAAAAAAAAAAAAGGTATTATCTCGGTAACATACCCAATATAATATAGTATTACCATGGTAACATGTCACAGAAACACACAGTGAAGTCTATCACATAAACACAGGAAGGAATGGAAAATTTCATATTACTGTAGAGATTCAAAACAAATGAGGTAATCTCTCAAGTCTTATCTTTTATTTTTGCATGGCTGCCTGTCAGATCAACACTGCAAGAGAGCAGTTGAACAGTTGAACACTCCCATTATAATCAGTGCAGATCTCCAACAGGACGTCTTCCTGAATTCCACTCTCCATTCTGTCAGGAGTGGGACTTCGTGAGCTGCGCTAGAGACATGTCAACTGCTGCTCACCCCAACAACGGCTGTAATGTTCACTTTGAGTGCTTGTTGTGTTTGACATGACATGTTGATAGCTGAGGATGCAGGACTGGACGTGTCCGCCATGTGACACCTGGCCTCAGGTAACAGACCATGCGAAGACACGATCCCCTCCCTCTAAAACACGACCCTCAGTCTCAGCTAAAACAAATCTGTCTGGCTTAGCATCCACTACATTCCTCAGTAGACAAAACAATAGAGGTCTGTTTGGAAACCCTTCACTTGATGCCTGTATATATAATGCATTGTAAACATATACTTTTAAAATTAGTACATAAATCCGAGAGCTGTTGAATAAAGTCGTTCTTTTTGTTTTCTTTGTGCACAAATGCATTCTTGTAGCTTCATAAAATTATGGTTGAACCACTGATGTCAGTTTGTTTATTACCTTACTTATGAATGAATGAATGAATTAATTAATAATAAAAAAAAAAAATTATTTTGCTCTATGGGAAGAGTGAAGAAAATAGCCAGGAATAGGAATAGTTCACCATTAAAAAAAAAATTAAAAAATAAAAAATCTGTAATTACTGAATTATTCAATTTGGTATAAGTGAATCTAAATATGGAGACACAAGATTCGAAGGAGGGGATTTATTCATTTAGATTGTGTGTGCTTGTGTGTTTTTATGACAGACTTGGTCCCTATTAACTCCTATTAGGTATGGAATAGGATCAAGGGATATAGCCAATATGCTAGTAAAATGCATGCTAATAAGCAATTAGTAAATAGTGAAAGTTGGTTCCTAAACGAAAGTGTTACCTTTTTTTATGTTCTTTATAAATGCAAGGTTTTACTCACCCACACTGATGTAGTTGGCGGCCAGGAAGAAGTTCCAGTGTAAGAGTGTACTGCTGCGGGACGAATCCGTGTCATTGATGAAGCCTACGGATCTCATGGACAAATTGGGAGAATCCGTACCGATGCTCTGACTGCCAGAGAACAGGGAGGTGTTCAGAGAGGCTGTATCCATATCACTTAGCTTGCTTTCATTCACATGCAAACGCATTCAACAGCCCCAGCAACAGTCATGTGTGATTCCAGTTCTACAGATTCCTGACAAAGCTATCCGTTGTCTCTAAGCGGTGCTCTTGATGAAAAAGAAAGATCTTCTGGTTTCCAGTGTGCAGCAGGACGTTCAGCAGATGTTCTGTGTCTGGGTTTCTGAGTGATTGGGGTTGGAGGTGCAGTAGCCTACAACTGTCTGACGGAGCTCCGCAGCCAGTAATTGACCTGTAGACGTGATGTCAGTGTGCAGATGACCCGCAGCAAAACCACACCTGCAGTTAACAGAGCACATGCAGTTAACACAGACTTTCTCACAAACATCAAACATCTTATAAACACTAGGTTTTAATTTGAAAGACACCGTCCAAAAATATAATAAACTAGGAAATAACTGACTGACTGACCATGAATACCTAAGGAATCATACATACATACATATATAGCAGGACTGGACGTGTCCGCCATGTGACACCTGGCCTCAGGTAACAGACCATGCGAAGACACGATCCCCTCCCTCTAAAACACGACCCTCAGTCTCAGCTAAAACAAATCTGTCTGGCTTAGCATCCACTACATTCCTCAGTAGACAAAACAATAGAGGTCTGTTTGGAAACCCTTCACTTGATGCCTGTATATATAATGCATTGTAAACATATACTTTTAAAATTAGTACATAAATCCGAGAGCTGTTGAATAAAGTCGTTCTTTTTGTTTTCTTTGTGCACAAATGCATTCTTGTAGCTTCATAAAATTATGGTTGAACCACTGATGTCACATGGACAATTTTAATGATGTTACGTTTCTGGCCAATAAAACGTGTCAGTTGCATTGCTGTCTATGGGAGGGTCAGAAAGCTCTCGGATTTCATCAAAAATCTTAATTTGTGTTCCGAAGATAAACGAAGGTCTTACGGGTTTGGAACGACATGAGGGTGAATAATTAATGACAGAATTTTAATTTTGGGTGAACTATTCCTTTTAAATGCTAGAAAATTCCTAAAAGTTATTTACAATTAACTGAAAATGTATTATAGTTTACATTTATATTAAATACAATTAGCTGAACACAAGAGTGCTTTTTTGGCACACTTTAGTCGGACTTAAGTACAACTTTATATGCAATTTCACAACCATTTCTATGGTCTTTTTGTCTTTGAAATATTTTCATTTGACATTTTTACAAAGTTCACTTTTGGAAAGTGTGCTTAGAAACAGTCATCAAAGTGAACTCTCTTAAATTACACTTAAGTGGCCTTTTTTCAGTAATAGTACAGTATATTATCTGCAACTACAGTTTTTTTTTTAAATATTCTTTAACGATTTAAAGTATACAACAAGTGCAATGTTCAAACAATTAAGTGCGCTTCTTTTTCATAAGGGTTGTCTGTGATCAACAGCATTTGAAGCATTATAAGCTTTATATGCATTGCTTCATAATAAACATTCAAATTCATGATGCCTTTTCATGGAAAATATCTATACTACTCTACAATGCTTACCTATTCATGGCTTCACCTTAAAAGAGTATAATGCATTATTAACCCATCAGCAATTAATTTTAATTGTTGTTTGTACTTGTGGTCCTTTTTGTTTGTCACCAAATAAATTTGATTAGCTTCTTCAGCAAAACTTTTTTGATATTGTTTGTGGACTTGGTGACTGTGATTTGGTCTGCAGATTTTATTTTGGTTTGCTATTTTATTTCAGCCATATATGACCCCAAGATGAAAATAACTAATTAATACATATTATTTTTAGTGCTGTCAAGCGATTAATCGCGATTAATCGCATCCAAAATAAAAGTTTTTGTTTGCATAATATATGTGTGTGTTCTGTGTATATTTATTATGTATATGTAAATACACACACATACAGTATATATTTTGAAAATATTTACATGTATTTACTATTTACATGTCTATATTTATATTCATATAATTTATATTATAAATAATATATATATATAAGATTAGATTCTTTAGATTCATTAGATTCTTATACTGTAATGCTCTACTTTACTGTAATAATAATAATAATAATATGACAAATAAATGTCATATAAATCATGTTAAAAAATTAATAAATTAATTCATATGTCAATTATTTGCAATATTTCATATTATTATTATTATTACAGTAAAGTAGAGCATTACAGTATAATAATCTAATGCGAAACACTTTATGGATGCATTACCGTAATAAGAATTTTGGTGGAAATGTGCATAATTATCGCAAAATTAATGTCACAATGAATATACTTTTATTTGGGGTGAAATGTGCGATGAAATGTTTTCTCTTTGGGGGTGAAATGTAACTTGCTCATGAGGTTCACTTGTATCTTCAATATTAATGTGACATCAAAGGTATCTGAAGCTCAGTGACTGAAATAGGTCCGAGATTTCAGAATGAATCAGAAGCGCTGTTGTTTACAGCCTCTCTCATTCACTTCAGGTTCAAAGCAGAGGCAGAGACAATTGAACCTCAGTTTTATAGGAAGTAAGGAAGATGCATTGCCTCACAAAACGTCCGTTCGGACCCCCGGCACCTCTTTAAATCTACTACTGAAAGACACACAAAAGCCATTGTGTGCACAGCGCTGACAGGAAACACAGCGTGAGTATGCACATGTTTGTCCTTAATTTCCTTCCCTTTGACTAATATAAGACAAAAAGAGTGTCACTATTGATCAAAGGTGCAGATTGTTTGATTTCATTTTTTCATTTTTTCTGAAGCAATAACAAAGACACATGGCTGATCTGAACATCCCCCGAGAACAAGCCTGCACACAATGCTCTCAATACACAACGAAACATGAGATCTGGCCAATCTGGCTAAACCAAACACACACAGCATCACAGCACAAACAACATTCCAGTATCAGAAAGCCAAATGTCTGTATAGCTTCTACTGGCTTATAGCTGTTTCTCTTTCTTTTCCTGATGTCTGCATGGAAAAATACATCAGAGATGGTGCACGGCAAACAGCAGATGTGTGTTGACAAGCTAATAGCGTAGCAGCTGGCAGGCCGGTGACCGCCGATCGCTCAGAGTAGCTCAGCACTACACAGACGGCATGACACAATAGACCTTTTATTACAGTTTCAACCGACCAGTTCGCATTGCAACTCGCAAGACATCCTACATCACACAGTATTTGGGCTGAGATTTCCAAAGGAAACAGGGGCATGACTGTGTCGCCCTGCATGCTGACAAACAAAATCTACTTTAAATGGAACTAAAGTGACTCCGATGAATTATAACCATTGCACATAAACATCTGAAATGACATAGATAGAAGGGTGTTCCCTGCCTAAATACACTGGTTAAGTTTTAATTTATGGCTGCCTGATTCATGTTTAGCCTGAGGCTCGGGTCAAGTTTAACAGACGCAGTTAAATCAGGTTTCTCCTGTGAGTAAGTAGAGAACACTGTTTGGATGTTTATATAGAGGAATCTCAAAGAATCTCAAGCAAACCTGTGATTGTTTTACCTTAAACAAAATTGCAAAAAATCAGTAGAGTGAAAAAATCACATGCAATACATATATAACAAAAACATGTATTAGAGTAATGAGAATCTAATGAGAATATTCATAGAATAAACATAGAAATTCTCAAAAGACCTCAAAAGTAAAACTTACAAATGCATTATTTTCATAAGAATTTGTGAGGGGAAATGTGATGAAATTTCATGAAACTTGTTTACACTCTACACCTTGTGAAAAAAGGTACACTTTTATCATACTTAAAAAATAATAATATACTTTAAGAGAATATAAGTGTCAACTGAATCTAATGTTTTCAGACACTTAATTGCATGCATTTTAATGAAAATGTATTGCAATTTAAACTTATATTAATTGTAATTAGCTGAACTTTAAAGTGCTTTTTGACCCACTCATGTAGGACTTAAATACATCTTAATAATTCATTTCATGATTACTTCTATTGTCTGAAATATGGTTCATGTTTTACATACATTTTAGTGTGTTAGTCAACATATCAAAACATGTCATGCAAATGATGTCACAATGCAAAAAAAAAAAAAAAAAAACTTAAATTATTAACACAAAATTCTTATTTTGGGGTGAAATGTGACCTGCACATGTTTTGATGAGATTAACAATGTCACATCCAATCACAGAAAGACAACAACCCCTCAAAAACTTCATCCTGTCGTCTCATTCTTTGTACCTGGGCACCCAAGTAAGAAGTGTTGGGTTTCAGAATACAAAACTCTCTGAGAAAAAAGCCCAAGAGAAGCTCAGAAACTAACTTCCCAATCCTTTATCCTGAGTAAACTCGTCCGAGAAATATCTCCTTAACGTCCTCAATACTAAATGCTCTGTGGAAGTATTGTGAAGTCTCACGTTACCTTTGTGAATTGGGAAAGAGAAGCAGGTAGTTCAGAGTGTGATCTGTAGACGATGTGAGTTAAACACTTCTCCAGGCATCAGTTTTACAGCTCCGATCCACTTTCCTACAAAGAACATGTCTTTTTTCATTGCAGGCAAAAGCTTCAGGCACACAGCTCCACACTGCAGGTAAAGGAAGTTGTCATTTGAAAGCTCTTTGTACACAGTGGGTGTTCCCTTATGGAGCAACAGTTTTCCCTGCGGCGACAAGTAAGAACAGAGGAGTCTTTGCACAGGTGGGCGGGATGTACGGCTAGAGCGTATGGAAAATGGCCCACATTGTCTGCAAGTATTAGGATTGTTAAAGGACGTTTAGTTATTTTGTTGTTTAAATCGAGTTTGAAAAAGACTTTATACTTTGAGTCATATTTCAGTCCTTTACGATTAGGTTTTTGAACTCTGTCTTTATACACACTGGCATTAGCATAAAGCAGAACGGTGATGCAACTTTTAAAATCCCGTCATTTTGTGTGCAGAGATGTGTTTCAGATACATCAGGTAAATGGGTTAAAGGTAAATCAGTTACCTTCTGAACACATTAAATGCTGCTGTGCAACCATGGTAATATGAATTGAATGACTAATCTTGCTCTTTGGGATTCTTTAATTCAATTGCTCTTCTATGTCTTGATATTTCACTCTAACACTTTCAGCAGGTGCTGTCTGCCGTGCATTCATAAATCCACACAAAAAGGGTTCAAAGTCCTTTGAAGTGACTTCCCATAACACCATTTGATATTTTATTGCCCCACCACATAATGAAAATGTTAGTAAATGAGCAAAGTGTGATATTTTACTAGAGTCTATATGCCTTGATAGGTCTACTTCTTACGTCACCTATTATCATAGTATCTGAATCATGTTTGCCTTCTCTGGAAATTTCAACTTCAATACAGTGAGTTTCAAAAGACATCATTTATCCATATATAAGTGTTTCTCTGTGTAATTGTATGGTATTTTCTGTCGACCTAGTTCAAATAACTACTTGTAAGACCTTTGCCATGTCATGGATTCCTTGCATCACTGTATTATAAAAAGAATAATTATAATATACTTTAAAAGAATGTACTTCAGTATGAACTGAATGCAATGACACTTAAACCGCATGCTATTTGCAATTCAATGAAAAAGTATTATAGTTTAAATTTATATTGAATGCAATAAGCTGCAACTTTAGAATGCTTTTTGACCCACTTAAGTAAGACTTAAGTACATCTTCATATGTAAAACTTCTATTGTCTTCGAAATATGGTTAAAGTGTATCGCCAAATGTACAGACAAGCACTAAAATACACTTTAATGTGATTTCTATTGAAACGTGTATGTGTATGTCATGTATTCAAACATATTTGTAATTACACATTTGTAACGATGAAGTTGCAATTTAGTACATTTAAAATATATTAACAATTCAATATCGAATAACACACCAAGTATGTGCGCTTAAGTATGTTAGTCAACATCAAAACAAGCACGACGAAAGGTTATTAAAACATCATAATTTAAAATGTAATTTAAAATAATTAAATATTTTGAATTATTACAAAGTGCACTTTTTAAAAGTATACTTTAAGATAAGAAACATAAAATATGAAAGTGTACTCTAAGTACACTTAAGTGGCCTTTTATTTCATTAATATTATATTATCTCGTTTTTTACAAGTGTGCATTCAATACAATTAAGAACACTTGCTTTTTAGAAGGCATTATTATATAAAGTTATACAACTAATTAACCACGTTCAGAGATAAACTCTGAAAAATACAATAGTTTCATACTGTAGATCCAGTTGCAAATCCTGGCTGAAAACTAAAGTGAGCTCTCTGCTAACACAACACCTATGCATTACTAAAAACATAGCGTTGTGTATTTGTATTTACCAAGCAAACTCTTAATTAAATAATTCATTTAATCCTACCTCAGATAGCTCTATTGCTGCTTCATCCGCACTCAGCTCTCCTCAGCTGCCCTCTGCACAACCTCGCCTCTTCCTGCAAGAAGTCACAAGTGAGTCTGATTGAGAAAGAAAGCCATCCTATGCTCAAGTGTAAACATAGGGGTGCTTCCCTGACTGCCACTGGGAGTAAACAGCCTTCCACAGGCATTTACAAAAACTGCTGTCTGCCCTTAATATGGCTTTCGTGATCAGCCTTAGGAAAGGGCTGAATAAAGATGTTCAGTGTGTGTGTGTGTGTGTGTGTTTTGAATTGTAATGGTTTGGATAGATCTCAGTGCATTAGAGTACAAAAAAACAGGTTTTACAACCTTGTAAAAAGGAGGTGACTTGTGAACAGCTAAACAGAGAGAACAAATGAGAGGAAAGTGGATAAAGAAGAATGAAGCTAATAATATAGAGATTCATAAATGGATTTCATTTTGTAATTGATCATTGACAATAGTCAGATTTATTGTTGACAATGGCTGTGCTAGGAATGTTGGAATAGCTTATACCACACATACAATTGTATTAAAGGCTTTAAGGGTACAACAGCTTGTCACTGGGGCAGCAGTACCCTCAAAGGGACGCTTCTGTACCTTCTAAACCTAAAGGTACAATTTTTGCACTTGTTTTTCTGACAGTGTACTGTTTGAAGCGGCAATGCAAAGTGATCAACTCAACTCATTATTTGATTGCAGTGGTGTGTGTTATAAAAATTTGCTGAAAATTTAATTCAAGACGTAGATGAGTTTGTTTCTTCATCAGAACAGATTTGGAGAAATGTAGCATTAATATCACTTGCTCAGCAGTGGATGCTCTGCAGTGAATGGGTGCCGTCAGAATGAGAGTCCAAACAGCTGATAAAAACATCACAATAATCCACAAGTAATCCACAGCACTCCAGTCCATGCAGTTAACATCTTGTGAAGCAAAAAGCGGCCTGTTTGTAAAAAAACTAATCATTAAGTCATTTTTAACTTATGTTGCTTATCAGTGAAAAAGTCCATCCGCTGTTGTCCTTTCATATCAAAATGTTGTAAATGGTGTTTATATCACTTGTAAACGGTGCTCGGTCTATGCATATTTCGCTCCTGATTCAGACAAACATTTCACTGGAAAAATGGTTGCATGGATTTGTTTATTACAAACACACAGCGTAGGCCTTTAGTGTTTACTGCATACAGTATACATTATGTAGTAAGCATTATTATAGTCCTATTCCTATTCGCTCGTGACAAATGTGTTGAAAGTATGGGTCAGATTAAAAAAGTTCAAAGCTTCAGACGGATTTAAACTAGATTTTGGCTGCTTGTGAGTTCAGATTTTCTGGATTTTGAGAGAGTGATTTTGCTCAAATTTATAGTAATCCATTTTTTTTTTAAACAGGATGGTGAAATAAATTGGCTAATGTTACAATAATAACAGATTAGCAGGCCTACATAATAGTACCCAGTCACATAACACTGTATAGGCATATACAGACTATATATTAAAATAAATGAATAAAAAATAAAATGAATTTAAAAATAGACTAAATGGAACTACTGAAGACTCACATATGTCTTCAACTTCGACAAAGTTTCAGATATGTGTATTTTCATTTAGGATAGCAGATGTCCTCGTTATTCGAACGTCATACTAAATCATTTTCCAAATGTATTAATTAGTTTGCGCCGTCAGTCATTATCTGGTGTGTAACCATCAGACTTGATACTGAACTCAGCGCAGTACAGGCGATGTTGCTATTGTAGACAGCAACAGCAAAACTGATCTCAAATCAGCAAAGCGTCTGTTTCCAACCGGCCAATGGAGGGCTCGTGTGAGCGTCACGTGACTAAACACGGAAGTGTTTGAAGCATGCACAGTTAGGAGACTGACCTAGACCAGAAAATAGATTCATAGACTTAATAGATCCCCGTTTTTGTAAATTGAGATAGATGAATTGCACGTCCTAAAGGTGTCTGAACCGAGCAATGCCTGTAGTTCCTGCGAACCAGCCGCAGCTGATCCGCTCGAGTCAGAAGGATGAGTACTACCAGAACAACCTGACGAACAACGCCAATGAGCTCTTCCACACATTCGCTGGTAAATCACTCACAAACACATTACATGCAGGAGGTCGAGTAATTTAAAACATAGTCTACACATTTATATGTTGCTTACATTTTTTCCCTATTTATTCTCACCTCAAACTAAATACCAATCAACATGTCTTGCACCAGAACAGTCGTAATTTTGTATTTAGTACTTTTAAAATGTAGTATCTAATTTTTAAATGACGCTTTCCCATCATTTTTCAATTAAACAAGGTGTTTTGCTGCCGTACATGGAAATTACATTTGTTTTGAGTGGCTGAACAATTTGCACATAGAAAGAGTAAGATATACCTTTGGGAGATTATATTAATATGATACATGTGTGACATCATAACCGTGACAAAGAATTCAACATCAACTTTGACAGTATGGTTTCGATAAATAGGCTCAGAATTGACTAGTAGCTTACTGTGCAGCATACACTGTATACTAGGGCTGCACGATAAATCGAAATGGAATCGAGATCGCGGTTCGACAGAAGCTGCGATTGTCATGCGTATCTTTCAGTGAAGCACGGTTCTGTGATCAGCAGTAAATCTCCATCCAAAGGCCAGAGGGCGCTCTCGCGCTGAAACTCCAAATACGACCCGCAGAAGAAACCCAGGAAATCCCTATAGCAGTTGCTGAATAAACAGACGATTCAACTGCTTTCATTGATTCAACGTGACTAATAAACACACGACTACGACAATATATGGTTTATCTGAGTTCTTATTATTATAATTTTCATTAAAATAAAGTATTTTTATAATGCAATGCCTTTATCACTGCTTAAATACTATGAAATATATTGCGTGCCTTATTCTGTGTAAGAAGCCACATCATCTCACAGAAGGATTTATTTCAAACACTCGACTGACGTTATGAAGTGAGCTTGGAGTAAAAATATGTTATTAAATGTGGTATTTTCACATGCTTTCAGATGGAGCAGCAGTTACTTCACAGAGCCGTAGTTATGAGAAGCTATGAGAAGCTATGCAAACAGCTGTCATTATCGCGAACGATTTCAGAATCGCGCAATAAAATCGTCTGCGATTTTT
>NW_015542333.1:304335-326250 GCF_001515605.1 Sinocyclocheilus anshuiensis | reverse complement strand
TCCTGCTGATTACAGAACCAGCATTACTGACAAAGTGCGCATGACAATCGCATTCGATTAATCGTGAAGCCCTACTGTATACTATACTTAATGAAACTAAATAATAATAATGCTAATAATAACAATATGTAAATTAAAACCCTTTCCCCCTGTTTCACAGACAAGACTTAAGCCTAGTCCCAGACTAAAATGTAAGTCTGAGCTTTAATGTAAAGCTGAATTTTGTGACACTGAAGACTGGAGTAATGATGCTGAAAATTCAGCTTTACATCACAGGAATAAACTACGTTTTAAAGTATATTAGAATAGAAAAAAAATTATTTTAAATTGCAATAATATTTCACAATATTACAAAATAACAAAAGCACATAACAAATTACTAGAATTTAAACAAAAAATGTAAAAAATTTCAAATAAAAAACTAAAATGTAAAACTAACAGCTAATTCAAAATATATATATATATATTAAAAATACAATAATATATAAATAATTCAAATATAACACTGGTGCACAGTATACATATTACATACTACAAGAGTAGTATCCTATTCTGAATTTTTATTTAAAAAAAGGGAAAATCCTGTTTTCCATTATACATCCCCTTTAATGGAGTGGTTTGTTCAAAGATTTGTGTTTTTTTTTTCTTCAGGTTCCAGACGTTGGCTTCAGTGGAGAAAGGAAATTGAATTACTGTCTGATCTGACCTACTATGTCTTAACAACTTCATCTGGTGAGTTATTCACTGCAGCATTGCAGTACTGCTGATGTGTTCCTCATAATGAGCATTTGTTGAATTTGAGAGCCCTGTCTTGTTGTCTTTCATTTAGGATACCAGACGCTGGGCGAGGAGTATGTCAGCATCATCCAGGTGGACCCCAGCAAGAGAAGAATCCCCTCGCGGATGCGCAGAACCGCGCTCATCGTCTGCCACACAATTGTGCCTTATCTTTTGGACAAGGTCTTGATCTGCATTGAGAATGAGCTGGAAGCAGAAGCACCTCAGACGAGCAGAATGTGGAGGCCGTTATCACATGTGCGGCTGTGGATTCAGAGAGCAGTAGGGATGCTGACGGAGTCCCAGAGGAAAGCTCTGATTCCGCTCGTATTTGCCCTGCAGCAGGGTATCACACTGCTGTACAGACTACATGTGGCCCTCTTTTACATCACTGGAGCCTTTTACCATATTGGCAAAAGAGCTGCGTGTGTCAGTTATGTAAGTATTTTTTAGGGATGCACGATATTATCGGACTGTTATCGGAATCGGCCGATAATGGCTTTAAATGTAAATATCGGCATCGGCCCGATATGAAAAATCATGCCGATATTTTACCAGAATGGTGATTTGATTCACTATTTTTGGATCGCAGCATTTAATCTGAGAATGCAAGTACAGAATAACGTGTCCGGTGTGCGATACAGTTATTTACTTAGGGGGCGCTGTCGGCCTACTTGTAATAAAATGAAAAAAACATTACGCTTGTAAATTAAATAATTTTATATTTACAGATTTGTTCATTAATGTGTAATATGTTTTTTTTTTTTTTTGCGCCAAACGGATTATGAAATCTTAAATACAAGGAGCTCTAAAAGATTTTCAGGATTTTTAAAACTCCTTTGTTTTAGACCATCTACAAATGTTAAATCATCTACAAATGTTGCCACTGCATCTGTCTGAAAAAAAAAAAAGACAGCGATTGATTTATAGTTATTTTCAAAGCTTTCAATGTACTTTCAGTATTAAAGAACTCCGTTATTGTTTATTTAATTCTAACAAGTAGGTTTTCGTTAGAAACTAACCGAAATTAAAAATAATTTGTTTATAATCTCTGCACAGGAGAGACTTGGTGTTTCGCTTGGTTTCCAAACAAAAGGAAATATATCGGTATCGGCTATCGGCCAAAATGTGTTGAAAAATACTGGCATATTGCATATTGGCAAAAATCCAATATTATGCGTCCCTAGTATTTGTTCTTTAGCTATTATAAAATCCGTAATGTTGGAATAAGATCCTATATGTTGCATTGATAAATCACAGTAATGCAGCAGAGGATTTATGTTAAATTCTTTCTTTCTTAAATTCTAAAAAGTACTGTATGAGAGCAAAATACCATGGTACTTCAGTACACACTAAGGCACTAAATAATAACCATATTAATGTGTCATGGTGTTTACATTGTACTCCAATGTGCTTCACAGAATACTGTGGTATTACCATGGTAACATGTCCAAAACATGCTAATATCTTGGTACCTAGTCTTTAAGTGATTGATTGCTTTAAAAACACCCACTTTTCACCATATCATTGTAGCATTTGGTTCTGAGGCTTTTCTTCCCCATTCAACCAATTCCTGATCATTAAAATCAAGGCTCACTTTTTTTATTTTTCTTATTGAATATCCTGTTTTACTCTGAAATACACTACCATTCAAAAGTTTGGGAGTAAAATTATTTTTTCTTTTTAAAAAATTGTTTTTCAGACATTTATTTGATCGAAAAATTTATTTTTCAGACATTTATTTGATCGAAAAATACAATAATATGACCAATAATATTTGAAAATAATAAACAGTAATATTGTGAAATATTATTATAATTTTAAATAACTGATTTCTATGTAAATAGGTCTTAAACTAATTTATTCCTGTGATGTAAAGCTGAATTTTCAGCATCATTACTCCAGTCTTCAGTGTCACATGATCATTCAGAAATCATTCTAATATGCTGATTTGTTGCTCAAGACACATTTCTGATTATTATCAATGTTATAAATAGTTTCATATTTCGTTGGAAACGGTGATACCGTTTTTTTTTTACCAGAATTTTGGATAAATAGAAAGTTAAGTTAAGTTTATAAAGTTAAGTTAAACAGCATTTATTTGAAATATAAATCTTTTGTAATATTCTAAATGTCTTTACTATCACTATACATTTCTTTCAGGGAAGAAAAAATACTGACCCCCAAACTTTTGAACAGTATTGTACGTCACATTACTGAAATGTCAAAGGTGGATCTGTGTGAGCGTGTGAATGTGTTTGTGTTTTCTTTAGCTGAGAGTGGGAAATGTGGCTGGCGATGACCCGCGGATCAGTAACAGTTACCGTCTGCTGGGGGCTCTGTCTCTTCTGCAGCTGGGCATCACTCTCACACTGCAGTTTAACAACCTCAGGCAGAGACAGAGAGCTCGACATGAGTGGAAGCAGCACAGACACCTGCTCCCCAGGTAGCGCTCTATACAATCATGGCCTACATTTGACAAATGCTTTTCAGCTTTTTCATAAAACACTCTTTCAATAGAAAAAAGACCTGTATTGCCCTAAGGCTTGTTCCTTTTACTGCTGTTTCCCCCAATTTTTTGGTGGGTCATTGTCGTAATATAACTTTTTTTTTTTTTTGATGTATAAGTTTATATATATATACAGTGGGTACGGAAAGTATTCAGACCCCCTTAAATTTTTCACTCTTTGTTATATTGCAGCCATTTGCTAAAATAATTTAAGTTAATTTTTTTTCCTCATTAATGTACACACAAACCTAGGTGTCGTAAGATCATAATCAAGGTCAGTGTGGTGTAACCATAATAGCAGGATGCCATGACGAAATCCATAAATCAGAAATTATTTCACAGAGAGGACCCTCAATCACTGTGTGTCATCATAAGTAAATATTTAAAAAATATATATAAGATATTGCAACCTTTTTTTCCATTGTGGGCTAATTCAGGTTATCAAATGGTAAAAACCCAAACTTGAAAATGTAGTTTGAAGGTTATTTCTTTTACTTGATGGTTACATCACTTTTTCACATTTTTGAGTTATTAAAGCAAAAATTGTATAATTACTTATAGAAAAAAAATGTATAAATATGTTAAGAAGCAGAAAATATTAAACCAGAATGGATTTAGATATTGCATTTGGATGACTTGGCATGGAATATTAACCATTTTTTCCTTCATCTCAAACGTTCTTATTTGTCTTTTACCGTTTTTTTTTCTTCATTAGTTTTGTGGTTGTGGTTAGTTTTTGTGGTTGTTCAGGTATTCTCTGTTTTTCCTTTCAGTCATCAGGTCAGCCAGTCATCGTCTCGTTCCTCGCGCTGTGTCTTGTGTTTGGAGGAGCGCAGGAACACCAGCAGCACTCCCTGTGGTCATCTCTTCTGCTGGGAGTGCATTACTGAGTGGTGCAATACCAAGGCAAGACTTTTATATAACGTAATGCAGTGGTGTAAAGTTCAACATTACTGATGTCTGATCAGCCATTTTCTTTGTTGCTCTCATTATAGACTGAATGCCCACTGTGTCGAGAGAAATTCCAGCCTCACAGATTGGTTTTCCTGAGAAACTACAACTAGACCGTGGGATGATCAAGACTAAGAATATTTGACTCTGTTTGCATTAGTTTTTAACAATTGCATGATGTGCAAATGACTTTGTGTATTTTGTACAAAATACACAAAATAATACAAATTTCTTCCTGTAATTTAATTTGTTGAATATGCAGATTATTTAATGGCAATTGTAACATTCCTCAAATAAAATAAGACTAATATTTTTTACAGAACTTGGTGTTTGTATTGCTTCAAACAGTTTTTCATCCCTTTCATCACGCATGAAACTCATCATAAAGATGAGACAATCTACTGAAAACAAATTGGGTGTGTCATTGTTCGATGACACAACTTCGAACTGCATCCTCTAGGGGTCGCTATGGGGAACGCCTTCAGTGTGACCGGTGTCTGAAGCATACATCTAAAAACGACAATAACATTGGCCCACGACAGCCTATGACGTCATTACCCTGCGCGATCACAGTATAAAAGGGCGCCAGGATAACACGTCATCCTCTTCTTCAGCTTCACTGACCGTTTGTTTATGTTAGTGTTAAGCTAAACACGACTAGGAGTGCATGTTCTCTCGCCAGAGGCTTTGCTCTGATACCCGCAGTTTCACACGGCTCGCGTGCTGTGTGTGTGTGTGTGATGAAGAGCAAGCGCGTTCAGCTCTCGAGGGAGTTGGATGCGCTCTGCATTCATTGCTTATTTCTTGTGAGGGATAAGCATGAATTGAACGCACTCGTCTCACGAGGAGACGGCTTGTGCTCATCGTGATGCATTCGCGGTAGTACTGAGGGGGAGGTGAGTACTTCATCATTTACCTGAGTTGGTAGATAGTGTTTGCATGAGTGCGTTCGCCTCTCGCAGGATTAGCGGCGCATTCGCGGCAGCAGTTTCCATTCTCGCTTGATTTCTGAGGTAATCTAGTGTTTGGGCAGGAGCTGAATGCATGCTGCACGTTGCGGCCATGGTGAGAACATGGAAAGGACCTGATGGGAAATTTCTCCCTATCAGTAATTTCCTTTTGTTTATAGGAAGTGTATAGTGTGGATATGACTGCAGTTGTTGGACAGATGATTTATATCATGTCCTTCTCAGATAACCACATTATACTGCACTCCGGCTTGAAGTTAACCCTTCTTGCCCCACGTATGATGAGCTGCTTGAGGTTATGGATCGCGCACACCTCAAGGCTGCCTCGCTGAGCGTTTTCTTTCTAGCCATAGCCCTCCAGCTCAGGTGAGCCTTCCATTCCTTCCCGATCTTCATGTGGAGATCGAGAAGGCTTGGAAAAATCCATTCTCGTCCCGCATCCACAGATTCCAGCATACTAGTTATGCCAACATCGAAGGGATGCGTGAGAATGGAAAGATGCCCCCTGTTGAAGAGACGCTGGCCTGCTATCTCTCTATGGGGGAGACATCTTCTCTTAAGGCTCACTCCCTGCCATCCAAACCCCTTCAGGATGCATCTCGTTTGAATGGCAGGGCATATGCGGCAGCAGGTCAGGCTGCAGCCTCGTTGCACACTATGGCGCAAATCCATGGCGGCCATGGTGGTTACAGAGAGACATCTGTGGGTGAGTCTGGTGGATACTGGGTCGAAAGAGAAGGCCTTTCTTCTTGATGTGCCGGTTTCCCCTTCTGAGCTTTGCGCCACTTCCGTCGAGACAGTGATCGTGAAGTTTAAGGAGGCCAAGACACGCTCGGCTGCCTTTAAATCCTTCATTCCATAAAGGTCCAGGCTTCGGACTTTCCGAAGGGGATAATGTCACTGACAGCCGTCAAGACGTCCTTTGGGGCAACTCCCATGGCTATGGTAAAGTTGGTACTTAGTGCTCGCCGTGGGTTTCTGGCATGCACTCCCCTCAGCATGGTGGCGTGGTTGTACCGTTCCCCATAGTGACCCCTAGAGGACGCAGTTCGAAGTTCCCTCAGAAGGGAATGTCTCAGGTTACGTATGTAACCGCCCGCTTCCACGGCAAGTCAAGCCTCGCCATGGCGCGATCCATAACCTCAAGCAGCTCATCATATGCAGGGCAGGAGGATTTTTAATTTTTTGGTTAACTTCAAGCCGGAGTGCAGTATAATGTGGTTATCTGAGAAGGACATGATATAAATCATCTGTCCAACAACTGCAGACAGATCCACACTATACACTTCCTATATAAACAAAAGGAAGTTACTGATAGGGAGAAATTTCCCATCAGGTCCTTTCCATGTTGTCACCGCGACCGCAACGCACAGCATGCATTCAACTCCCATGCGAGCTAAACACGCTCCACTCAAACACTAGATTACATCGGAAATCAAGCGAGAATGGAAACCGCTGCCGCAAATGCGTCGCTATTACCGCGAGAGGCAAACGCACTCATGCAAACGCTATCTACAAACTCGGGTAAATGGTGAAGTACTCACCTCCCCCTCAGTAGTCCCGCAAATGCATCACGATGAGCATAAGCCGTCTCCTCGTGAGATGAGCGCATTCAATTCATGCTTATCCCTCACAAGAAATAAGCAACGAATGCAGAGCGCATCCAGCTCCCTCAAGAGCTGAATGCACATGCTCTTCACCACACACATACTGCAGAATCAGTCGACGTTTCTGATCGACTACAAGCTCAACACAGTCATATTACATACATATATTTGACACTACATTAGTAAGTGTCACAGGTTCGGTAGGTCACAGGTCTGTCAAACACCGAGAGGCTCCTGTCTCTCAGAATCCATTAGACAGAACACACACATACATGTGCTGGTCTTCACGTTTAATGCTGCTAACATCAGCCAAAAAATATATGATCATTAGACAGAACAAAACTCAACCTGAATTGAGTCTCATGATTCAAATCAAAACTCATGATTCACACGCGAGCCGTGTGAAGCTGCAGGTATCAGAGCAAAGCCTCTGGCGAGAGAACATGCACTCCTGTCGTGCTTAGTTTAACACTAACATAAACAAACGGTCAGTGAAGACGAAGAAGAGGATGACTTGTTATCCCAGCGCCTTTTTATACTGTGATCGCACAGGGTAATGACGTCATATGTTGTCGCCTGCCAATGTTATTGTCGTTTTTAGATGTATGCTTCAGACACCGGTCATGCTGAAGGCATTCCCCATAGCTACCCCTAAAGGATGCAGTGTCTCGTAACAAGTCATCCGCTTCTTCGTCTGAAGCTTGCGTCCGAAGCATGGCAAGGAAACTAGAGGACACAGTGTCTCGTTCCCTTCTCAGGGAACCATGGTTACATGCGTAACCTGAGACTTTTTTTGTGTGTTTGTTTTTTTTTTTTTTTTTAATAAAAACTTTAATCTGTGTACCGTACATTGTTGCAGTTTGATGAATGGTGGGTTGTTACTTTTCTTAACAAGTGAAAAGTCCTGTTGGCTTAAATTTGAAGGAGTCTAGAGACAAGAATATGATAGAAACTTGAGAATGGACTTGGATTTGGGCCAGTTAGCAACCATTCAGACCAGCTCTTGCAATGAACTAACAACTAGTTGTGTCCCAATTCAGGGGTTGCATATTAGAGGGACGCCTTTGAAGTCTGCAAAGGTCGAACCGAGTTTTGTTAAATAGGCCGGTCTAGCCTATGGAGGACTCTTGTTGTGGCAGTAATGTTTATTCTGGATTTTTTTAATTTTTTAAATATTCTATATTTTTAAAATATAGTGATATTCAACTGTCTAAAAGCAAAACATGGGTCACAGCCTGTCTATATATGTTCACCTAGCTCCATAAAAACTATATCTATAAAATTGCTTCTCAGAAAGATGTCAGCATTTTAACTGCTTTAAAAAGGGTATATTTTTAACATTATTATTAGCTATCCGATTAAGTTGAAATCTAATACTAACATTTAAAAGTGTAATCTAGCATTTTTCTTAAGAAAAAAAATTCTGTCATCAGCGGCATGCAATGCATCTTGGGATAGTCTGGGCTTGGTAACCATCCACAGCCCTCAGTCAGGGTTGCACCATATTTAATTTTTGACAGGAATGAAAACAAGGTTGTGAGGGATACAAGTACAGTGCGTTCAATGGATTGAGCTGTTGTTTAACAACATACTGATAGTTCAGCTGGCAAAACATCTTTCTGGAAAAAAAAAGAAAAAAAAAACTTTCAGTAGACAAGAACTCCATAAAACTTTTTTGAAAGTTGTGAGTTGTGAAAATGACATGATTTAGGATCTTTAGACAGTGTGTGCCATTGTAAAGACTGCAAGCCTTGTTTTAGTCCCCATTAAATTCAATAGGGTGTCTAACCTGATTAAGATGGTCTTTGAATTGTGGAGGAGTATTTTGCATGGGCAAACACTACTCATGTTTTCTTCAGATTATTATTATTACTATGTTTTTAGTTTTAAAAGGTTGTCTGACAGCTTAGACTGAACTAGTTTAAAGGCTGCTCCCAGCAGGTTGGTTGTACAGTAATCTGGTTGTAATCTTCTTAGCTCACACAACTTGCGCTCTGCAGTTTGAAGGTTTCATCCACATTTTATACAGATCCTTAACTGAAGATGACAAAATGGAGGCATTCGCAAATATATCATGCTGCCCCTGAGGGTGAGTGATTTTTGTAAATACTGTACAGCTGTAGCCTAATGATCATCATTATTGCCACTCCATTATCCAAATGTAGGAATATAAATGTTTTATCAGGTGACATTTAAATAATTAGATGTTTAATTGAATTGTTTGCAGTGGATAATTGGGTGTTTTTCAATGCATGGTTATGCCTGAATATTTCATTAAGTTGATGGAATGAGACCTTGTTTTTTTTGTTTGTTAAATGATACCTTAGCAGGTTTGTATTGAGATGGCAAAATATGAATAACAAGCAACATGCTGTTGCCTGAGGAAAACACAGATGAGTCTCCATATGCTCCAAAAACCAGTACAACCTCATACAAGAGCACCCCGCTGAGCAGACTTCCCTGCATGCTCGCGTTTGTTTCTGAGCCCTTCGTTCAGAAAAACAGACTGCACTTTTGATCTTCCTCACCACACCATGTGGAACAAGAACATTTATTTGGCTTCAGACACTGCAAGTAGCTCAACAAATGCCAAGAGAGATGCGAGACCAAGTGATGCTACAGCCCTCAGATGTTGTAATACGGCAGCCAAGCGCAAGTGTGTGCAATGGAAAACCCCAGAGAGGGATTTTACTGAGCCTTCCTCATTATCCGCAATTTCAAAGAAAGACATTCAGCCGACCTGCTTTAATTCTGCAGACATCGCTTATAAACCCCATAAGGAAGCACTCGCTTTTCAAAGGCTAGATGAAAGGCTTTCGTCCTCTACCTTTCATGAGCTTCTCGAGTCCTCGTGGAAGTCTGCAAACTTGCATTGCTCGATCCTACACTTCAACACAACTGAACATGCAGTCTGTTTTGTGGAGTGTCAGACGCCCAACTTATCTGTATCCACCTCAGCGGTTTCCTCTCGCACTATACCTGTTGTCTCTGAAGGCGAACGGCACAGTAGCTATACAAGACAACCAAGAAGTGAGCAGTTTCAGTGCTGTGACACAAGATTGGGCTCTAGTTACATCCCTAGAGTTTCTATACACAGCAAATCATCAAACGAATCTGGGGGAAATGAAGATTTTGTCAGAAAGACGAGGCCTGATGGCAACAAACTGGCTTTTGATAGGCCTACAGAGATTTACACTCATAACAGTCTTGAAATGCAGGAGGAATTGAGTCAAATTCACCCACTGGTGATTCAGAGAGAGGATGTACAGAAACGTGCAAACAACCCAAAGAGTTTCTCTTCGAGAAACATGCAAATCTCTTCCAGGACAGGCAGGAAGTAGAAATGAACGAGTGTGCATTGACGGGCAATACCTCACATCTCCTCAACTACACTCACCAACTCTGAAGTGTAAAGCCACGGAAGCTCAGGTATGTTGACGTCCAAAATCCCATCCGAAATGAAGCATTTCTATCATTATCTGGAACCAAATGGGAATTTCCTTAAGAATTTCAGCATAAGAAAACAAAATAAACACTAGACTGTTTAAAGAAGTTTCTAACAGACATATAATGATTAATGGTGATAGAACAAAGATTTAATACTCGTATAAACCACTGTGCTATTTCCTTTAGTTCTCCACTAAGACATTATTATAATATACTTAAAATACATTTATTTCATACTGAGTATAGTTCAAATCTATTAACATGTTCTCTGACTTATAGCTCGAGACTTACTGAAATAAACATTTTAATTAAACTTTATTGGGCGTACTACTTTTGCACAATGCACATTTCTTAATATTATGCCTAAAATGTGTTTTGATGTCACTATTGATGAGGATTGTATGATCTTTGAACAATATCAGTCTTTAAATGCAAGATGTTTAAAGTGTACCTAAAGTACAATGAAATATACTTCAGTATATGTTTAGTTGGACTTCAGCATTACTTCCGCACAATTAAAGTGCATTAAGTACAAGTTAGCTGTTCCAATTTAGCAGACTGTAAGAATACCAGTTTAGTATGCCAAAAGTACTATTGCAGGGTATTTTTATGAAGCACATAAATATATAAATGTATTTGTAGTATACTTAGCATGAAATAAATGTATTTCAAATACATTTTAGTACAATTATTTTTTACTAGGAAAACTATCCAGTTGGACTGGAAAAAAATCGAATTAGAATCCAAAATAGAGATAAAGTATGATCTTGTTAGATTAAGACACGGTCACATTGGCGAAACTCTAGCAAATTAAATTTCTCATGCAAAGAAGGTCTGGTGTACAAGAGTATCTGATAAAGTTGAAAAAGATCAATTTGGACTGCAAGAATCAAATACATACAAAACGTGCAGTTGATTTTATTTGATTATTATGGTGTGATCACATTAGAAAAATTTTAAATATATATTTTATATTTATTTATGAAATAATTTCACTGAATCAAATTAGATCAGGCTTTTATTATTATTATTATTATTATTATTATTATTATAGAATGGTCACATTAGAAAATCATTTGTGTCATTTTCAACCTAGGCTCATTGGAAAAATGGAGCTTTACCTACATTTTTACAAATCTCCAAAAACACTTAAATTCACCAGTTTCTAACTGAAATTAACACTTGGGGCAGCAGGGGCAGTTGTTAAAGACAACAAAAACCTATATTCACACAAATGATGACAACATGGCAGATTATTAATTAATACTTATTTTCATGTGGTTCCTTGCACAATGCTGTCTGTGTACATTTTGAACTTGCAGTAACTCTATAGCTTTTCTGACGTAGTAAACTACGTTTTGCATAACTATCGTTTTGCATAAATGTCGCCACACGCACGGAATTCCAATGAGCCTAATCTCCTATCACATGGATTTCTATTAAAGGGGTCATAGGATGCTACATGCACTTTTACAAGTAGTTTGAACTGAAATGTGTGTTGGAAGTGTGTGTACACAAACACCCTATAATGATAAAAATCCACCCAGTGTTTTTTTTTAAATCTGGTTAAATGTTTTCCCCTTTCTCAAATCGAGCCGATCTCAGATGCCTGTCTGTGTGATGTCACACAGACAGGCCCCTCCCACGATAGTTTGATTGACAGTAGCATTTCAGCACAGACTGGACTGGTGTCTTACCTTAGCTCCACCCTGAGTGAGCTGTCATCAGTCCGCCATTGTTTCACCGCCGGAGCAGATGTAGACGAGAATGACTCCTGAACTTTTCATTAAGACCCCAAAGAATCATATCAACTTGTGGAAAATGGGCATCCTATGACCCCTTTAAGAAGATTGCATTTTTTCCCCAGAGGAATTTCGCCATACAAAAGGTGCAACCACACCTTTTGAAGATTCTTATTGGATTCCATTAGGATTGGTTATATAAGGAAACCTCTTCACACAATTCCAGATTTTTTTGAATAGGGTGTTTTGAAGGGATAATATATTTACATTTAATTTGAGGAAGCTTTACTGAACACATTTTTAACATATTTCTTGTTTTAAAAAAAGCTTTATGTGGCACCAGAGACTCATGATGACTTTGATGAAAAGAAAATAGAAGAAAGGTAAAGAAAATATAAGATCTGTGTCAAGTTGCAGTGCCTTGTGAAAGCGTAATAACTGTTCTGACAGAGCTGCTATCACAATAATTATCTAACTTGTTGTGACATGTACCTGTAATTCTGGGCTCAGCCTAACAGGTAAAATTAAAAGCTTTTCAGAACCCATGTACTGTGTTTGGATTGAGATGGCTTATCTAGAGATCGAAATACTTCCTGCTAACGTAACTTTAATGGTTTATTTAATTGTCACTGTGTGTTATATGCAGGTGTGAGGATCTGGACAGGTTTCGTCTGCAGTTGCGCTGTCTGAGGATGTGGTCCAATAGACTCAGGTTCCTCTCTCAAGCCCGCTGTAATGACAGGAGACGGGCTCTAAGCAAAGCTCTGTATGCTCTGAGATGGGCCGTCAACATGCATCGTGCTCAAACTGATGCAGTGGAGAGGAGGAGAAGTGCTTTTCTGCTCTGTCACAGTTTTTACCAGGTGGGAAGTGTGTGAACACTATAGAGAACTGTATCTGCCTAATTCTCAACAGGGCCATTTGCGTCCCCATGACACTGCAAAAAAATATATATATTCTTACTTAGTGTTTTTGTCTTGTTTTCCATTTTAAATATCTAAGCATTCTTAAATTAAGATAAATTTACCTGAGAAGCAAAACAAAGATATTAAGTCTTGTTTTCTGGAAAAAAAAAAAAAACATCAGAATTTTGTTTGTTTTTGCTTAACACAAGAAAAACATATTTGCCGATGGGATAAGAAAAATAATCTTAATTGAAAATTTATTAAATTTTCTTACCCCATTGGCAGATGTTTTTTCTTGTTTTAAGCAAAAACTAACAACATTTTGATTTTATTTATTTTAATTTTATTTTTTTATTTTTGAAAACAAGACTTAATATCTTGTCATTTTTCTTATCAGGTAAATTTACCCTGATTTAAAATAATTTTTTTTTTTTTCTTCGGTGGACTTACTACTGATATTACTAATAAGAAATACTTATAACTTACACTTACCTTGAATCATCTTTGGGCGCGCGCACGGCATCCGGTGCGTGAGGTGTGATCAGTCGTATAATGCATGGCAATGGTAACAAAATCTATGAGAGTAAAAAAAACATGTAACACGTAATCTTTTAGTTTTAAGTCGGATAAGTGCAAGTAAGTACCATTTTGATTAGCCGTCGTACCTACAATGTTTGTGCACTGTGTAAACAATGAGTGACATATACGCGCGAGAGATCACTTCCGGCGCTTGCATAAACTACACCAGAGCGTGTACACACCTCACACACCGGATGCCGTGCGTGCGCCCAAAGACAGTTGGACATAGTGGTGTATTAGAGGTAAAAAATGATATAAATACTGTTCGGTTTCTCGCACAAACCAATCGTTTCGTGTCTTAGGACATCAATGTGTCGTCACGAGCCGAAGGGTTTAATTTGGATTTGTCTGTGCATGTTTTTTTTACTCTCATAGATTTTGTTACCATTGCCATGCATTATACGAATGATAGACTGCAACGGTTGGAGTTAAAAATCATCATATGTGTTCTACTGAAGAAACAAAGTCACCTACATCTTGGATGCCCTGGGGGTAAGCAGATAAACATCAAATTTTAATTTTTGGGTGAACTATCCCTTTAAGGGTACCACGCCAGTGAAAGCTGTTGCACCTGTAAAGGTACAGATTTTTTTTTTCTTCTTCTGAGAGTTAATGGTTTCTATGATCTACTTAGTCTTATGATGTTTTTTGGGAAACACAGCCATGGTGAGTTTGAATTTGTAGACAGAGCATCTTTAGAGGTTGGGCTCATTTGACTTGGGCAATCAGGCAAACACCTAGAACACACCACCAAGCACATATTAAAGCCGAAACTGCACTCTCAGAAAAAAAGGTACAAAAGTTGTCACTGGGGCGGTACCTTTTCAAAAGGCACACCTTTGTACCTAAACAGTCCATATTGGTAACTTAAAGGTACATATTAGTACCTAAAGTGTACATATTAGTACCTAAAAGGTACAAAAGTGTGCCTTTTGAAAAGGTATCGCCCCAGACAGCTTTTGTACCTTTTTTTCTGAGAGTGTGTCCAGAATACCCTAGTAACTGCATAACAAGTCTATAGCAACCCCCCAGAGCACCCTAAGATTGTGGAGGTGATTTTAGTACAGACAAGTGGTTCAAAAATCTAGTTTTTAGGTGAAGGTGTCAAAGCAAATTGGAGTTTACCAGTAGAATGCAGTACAAATGCTACCACATTATTTGTTTCCTGTACACTTCTCTGTACAGACACACCCTGCACTCCTGGCATTGCTACGTTCAGAAGAAAAAGCTAACACGTTTGAGCACCAGAGCACAATGGATGCTTTCCAGATGGATGTTAGCAGGTAGGTGAGGAATGACTGACAGAGTTCAGTAAGAGCCCCTGACACTGACAGCACTGCGCCCGAGGTCTTTCCACAGCGGATGTGAGGGTGAGTCTGCTGAGCTGAGAGGCTGGAAGTGATGGCTGCTGTTGAAATCTGTGCAGCAACCTTCAGGAAGTGGAGAGATGTCTCAGACAGGACGCAGGACACGAGGAGATGTCTGGAGAGAGTGCGCCTCCTGCAGGAGAAGGGTAGAATGCAGGCTGCGTTTGCCGTTTAGTGTCAAAGCGCTGGGGTGAGGAAGGAGTTAAGGAGAATCTGGGAGAAATCACAGAGAGCTCAACTCTCATGGCAAGTCAGCTTGTTTTCCTGTGCTTCATTTGCATTGTGACTGTTACACTCGAATGAGATATTCAAAAACTGGCACTTTATACAAATAAAGTACAAAAACTTTTTTCAAATGATGTCAATTATTTATTTATTTTTTTTTCAAAAAGCATTAGTGAAAATGGTGTTCATCAACATCAGAAGGTTGAACTAAACATATGTTGCTATGTTGTTTTATATTCATGTTAAATGAGGTCTGAAATGTTTTCGAATACTGTAACCCAAACTTGACATAAATAAAATAAAATTATTGAAGGGGGAAAGAAAAAAGACTTTTTTTGAATTTATGATAGGGAGGAAATCATGTGTTAACAGTTGCACACAGCTAAATGTTACATTTGCAGTCATTTAAATAATTATTCAGCCTTGTGTTTTATGATAACCTTGAACTGTTTACTGATCCAAAATCCAAAGCACTTGCAAAATCTTACAAAGGAGTAATTTCTTATGGCTTGTTCACTGAGTTTGCAGTTCTTGTACTGATGTGAACCACACATCTCCCCTGTATTCTCCTAAAGCATTTATTTATTATTAATGTTAATAATCATTCATTACATGATTACCTAGATATTATTGAGTTTTACCTTGTATGCATTTGTAACTGAAGTGTGAATTTGACTTGATATGCATAAACAATTTTTTAATTTTGTTTAATGACCAGGTTTAATATTTTAACCTGTTTAATGACCAGGTTGTCCTGTAAAATTTATAATAATGTAATCTTAACAAGACACAAGTTCTCAGAGTGGAGAATGAAGCTGTAATAATTCTGACACATTTTTATACCCTATAAGTCTTAATGAGCCATGTGATGTATTGATTGATTGCTGTAACGAAGAATCAGTTTAGCAATGCTTTTATAAAATCTTGCCTTGTTCTTGCGTGCCTCTAAAGTGTTACATTAATAACAGCTGATATAACTGCATCCTTCTTGCATCAGAGCACTTGATATTGAAGTTGAGCCGTTGTGCACTATTTATGCATGCATGTTTGGTCTCTCTTATAATATAAAATTATATTTCTGTATAATACTGCAGTTCATATATGTGACCCTGGACCACAAAACCAGTCATAAGGGTCAATATTTTTAAAAGTGAGATTTATACATCATCTGAAAGCTGAATAAATAATCTTTCCATTGATGTATGGATTGTTAGTATAGGACAATATTTGGCCGAGATACAACTAATTGAACATCTGGAATCTCAGGGTGCAGAAAAATCGAAATATTGAGAAAATCACCTTTTTTTAGCATCAGTGTCACATGATTCTTCATAAATCATTCTAATAAGCTGATTTGCTATTATTATTATTATTATTATTATTATTATTATTATTATTGTCAGTTTTACTATTATTAAAAACAGTTGTGCTGCTTAATATTTTTGTGGAAACCATGATACTTTTTTTCAGGATACTTTGATGGTGTTTGTCAGTGGGGAAGTCGTGGCCTAATGGTTAGAGAGTCGGACTCGTAACCCAAAGGTTGTGAGTTCGAGTCTCGTACCGGCAGGGATTGTAGGTGGGGGGAGTGAATGTACAGCGCTCTCTCCCACCTTCAATACCACGACTGAGGTGCCCTCGAGCAAGGCACCGAACCCCCAACTGCTCCCCGGGCACTGCAGCATAAATGGCTGCCCACTGCTCCGGGTGTGTGTTCACGGTGTGTGTGTGTTCACTGCTGTGTGTGTGCACTTTGGATGGGTTAAATGCAGAGCACTAATTCCGAGTATGGGTCACCATACTTGGCCACATGTCACATCACTCACTCATGAACAGAAAGTTCAAAAGTACAGAATTCATTAGAAACTAAAATATTTTGTGATCTTTTTTGTCAGAATTATTTAGAGAAATCACTTATCAATTTAATGCATCCTTGCTGAATGAAAATATTAATTTATAAAAAAAGAAACTTTTGAGCACTCTGTGGTTGCACACTGTGTGGTTGCTGAAGTGTTTGATGCTGCGCCACTGATTCTCTGTGTTTTGTCAGGTGTTTGTCAGCGTGGAGAGCACTGGTTCAGCGTAGTGCGTTACTGGCATCAGAGAAAGGCGCTGGCACTCAAGACGTGCTTACAGCACTGGAGCAGATCTCGACAGCTGCACGCTCTTCACAAGCATTTCCTCATCCAGCAGTTTCATTCAAGGTTAGATTCCTTCATGAGTGTGATTACTGTATTTACTCCAGTCTTCAGTGTCACATGATGAAGAGTGTACCTAATATGTACATTTGCTGCTCAAGAAAGATTTCTGATTATTATCACTCTGTCTTGTGGGCCGTATGATGGAAGTGTTGAAATGGAAAACAGGTATTTCAGCAGAAGGACTATCCGCCAGGCTCCTGCTCCACAACACTCTTCATAAGTGGACAGAGATATTAGAGAAACACCAGTTGGCAAAGTGTGATGACCTCCTCTTCCTCTCTTTCTTTGTAACCATATTTCTCTCTGTGTCAGGTCTTTGCTCAGCTCTTACATTTCTCATTGAGATCTCACAGATCAGCTCATGATAGAGCAGTTCAGAGGGCTGTTCTTCTGGAGTGGGACAGACAGACTCAGGCTGGTTTCTCTGATGGAGTTCTGCTCTTCACAGACAGACTGGCTCGTCTTCATCCATCCTCCTCTGCCTCGTACTGCTCAGATCCCCTGATGTCCACCGCTGCGCCACAGGTACAAGACTCAGTTCTAGCTAGCTAGACCAGGACTATAGTTCTTAAATCAGTTTTCAGGTCTTTAAAGGACCACAATACTGCTAATATTGTGGTATTGTTAACACAGTAAGGGATTGATTTGATTGTCCAATTGTCAGCTTTTAAGGTGAGTAATTCCTGAGTAATATACTGTATTACAATTAGAAAAGAATAGTTTGGAGGACGTGTATTGACACACAGAGAGCAGCACTGCACTGCCCTCTACAGGCTGCAGAAACACAGCACAGCCGCATGCCATGAATGCAGAGCTCTGCTGTAATTTAGCAGGTTGGCTGCATAAAACAAAAATTAATTTGAATTTTACATGAATTTTAAAACAAAGTTTAAATTGAAGACTATCTTTATCTATCTATCTATCTATCTATCTATCTATCTATCTATCTATCTATCTGGGTTTTGCTTTTTGGCATTCATTCATTCATATCATATATCATATAATATCAGTGGCTTGCTATTTTCCAGTAAAGCTATCTAATTTCCTTAAAAACTTTTTATGTAGTACAGTTTTTACACAATCGCTAGGACACATTTCTCAACACTTAGGTCACCTTTTCAAAACTCTTCACACAGTTCTCCTAATCATCTTTCAAAATGCACTAAAACTACCAAAACACTTCATTAATGTCTCAAATCAAGTAATTCTTACACAACACTAGCAAAGGTTTTCACCAAACAAACACACTTTATCACTCGTAACACAACAACCTGGAAAAAACCCCCACTAACAACAGGTAGCATTCATAGCAAAAATTATTTACAAAACAAGAATGATACTCTCTCTACTGTTTATAATTCACTGCAGTATATATTACATGGTCCATGTTTACATTACAGTACAAAATGATTCCTAAGTTTTCCCCTTTTGTCTAAAACTTGTGAAGATGTTCAGCTACATGCAACTGCTTTCTATATGATATTACTGTAGAAATGTTGCAAATGTCTGTCTTAGGTTTTGAACTTAAGTTTAACGGTTTTGAAAACAGTATGTAAACATGTGCAGATTGGCTTGTATGGTACAGAAAGTTTTGATGGTGTTTGTGTCGAAGTGAGAAAAGAATTCATGTAATTTGACAAATGTCGTCAATGAATGCATTTTGTGCCAAAGCAGCGATAAATGATCCACAGTTTAGCCCACATAGACTGATGTTGTGCTCGCTGTGTGAAGAGTTTTGAAAAAGTGACCTAAGTATTGAGAAATGTGTCCTAGCGATTGTAAAAAAAAAACTGTAACAAGCATCAAATGGAACCTTATTGTAACCTTATTACCTTTTTTTGCATGACTCTTGTTAAATGTCATATTCTTTGTTATATCTTGAGTACTGATGCTTTCCACTAAGTTGTTAATCTAGGATCCCATAATAAGTCTTGAGTAAATCATTTAGTTTTGCACATTATATTAGACAAATTAACTATAATGAACAGGTTATAGCTTACAAACCCTTCCTATTTGAAGTGGCGAATGTGAAGTTGTGGTGATTGTGTCTGATATCCTGGCTTTGCAAATTGTGCATCCAGCAAATGTCTTTTATGAGAATAGTCGATTTTAAAGTATTTATATCCAAAAGAAACAAAAAAAAAAAGATTCTCTTCTCTCCAAAAGATTCTATCATTTCTTTTAAAAAAATAATCTGATTACAGTTGTTAGAAAGTCACTTTCGAGTCACGCAGCTCAAGTCAAGTCTAGAGTCATTGGATTTTGAGTCAAAGTCCAGTTATTTTCTTCAGTGAATCAAGCAAGTCACAAGTCCTTAAATTTGTGATTTGAGTCAAGTCAAGTCCAATCGAGTGCCCCACCTCTGGAATATAGCATATGAGTCATATGGCCTACTTTTATCCATTTTTTTTTTTTTTTTGAAGCTTAACAGCTCAGTTTACATCCATTATGTTGTATCTGTATCATACAATGATATGAAAAATGTTGTGCTGAAGAGAGAAAGTCATATGGGTCTGGAACAGATCATTTTGTTGTTTGAGGGACTCAAGGACAAGGTTATTTATTTATGTATGTGCTTCTTTATTTATTTTGATACAGGAGAGAAAGGTGCTCTTTCAGTCAGTCATTCAGTGGAAACAAATGGTTTGGCAGAGACACAAGAAACATATGTTGGAGCAGCAAGCGGCAGTTACTCATGACAGCAGTCTACTCAGACGCTGCTTCACTGCATGGACCAGACTGGTAAATATGGACAGCAGATGTTATGATTTTGCCTTAGTTACACTAAACATGTCAACATGTTTAGAGAAGCTTCATTAGCATTATGCTTGTTATTTTTCTCCCTTGTGCATTTAAAGCAGTGGTTCTCAACCTTTTTGACTCCAATACCCACCACTATCCACAGCAATATTAAAAGGCCTGCAATTCTAGTTTTCAAAAACTATTTTAATCTATGGGCACTCCTAGATTCTATAACTTAAAAAAGTAACTAAAATCATTACATTTTAGGATTACAGAAGGCTGGGAATGTGTTTTAAGGTAAAGGGGTCCATACCCTTTTTACTTTCTTAATACGCATTCCTAATGTTATTCATCAGTTCACAAATCAAGTCAAGTTAAGGCAAGTCAGTTCAGTTGATGGCCTTCAGTTTTCTATGTAGGTGTAGTAGGTATGTGGTGAGCTTTGACTTGTAGCTTGTATCTGAGATCTTCTTCTGTCTGGATGTGTGTGTTTTAGGCTGTTGGGCCGCACTGTGAGCAGTAGAAGTGTGCTGTTGAACGGATGAAGAGCAGAACAGAGAGACACAGACTGAAAGTGAGCTTTTCCATGTGGGTTACGTGTGTCCGCCAGCAGCAGACCGCCAGAGCCATTTATAATCACACACGACAGAACAGGTACACCTCATATCTGTGACAGCCTGAAGAGCACTGGCGGATATTTTATGGTGGATATCAGATACCATGTTTTAAAGCTGTCATGGTTCATTTAGGCAACACTGTCTGCACCAAACAGAGCTGCAAGTCATCTGAAACAAGTCATTTTTTTGCATTTCTGGTTAGTGTTGCTGATATTGCGGATACATCAATATATCAGTCAGAACAATTAATCATATAATATTTGTATCAACAACTGTGCCTTCAGAAGTGTCATCTTGTGTAATTAAATATAAAATCATTTTATAAAATAAAATAAAAATATATTTTTTATTGTAAATTCGGAGTAGATAAAACAAGCAGGGTTATTATTGTTAACTAAAAGTAAAACCATAAAAACATTTCATTACGTGAAATGAAATAAATATTAACTGGAAAAAATAATAAAATAAAATAACATTTTTATTTCTGCTAATTGCCATTGCAACATTTCCCATTTACATTTAGTTTAAGTGCTAAAATAGCTAAAGCTAACTAAAACTGAATAAAAACTAGATATATAGACAAATATATAGACAAAAAACAGAGAATACAATAATAAAATCTAATTCAAAATATTAACAAAAACTATAATAGTGTATCAGTTATACTAATATAACAATTGAAATCAAGTCTTCATTATATAAGTACTTTTTATTTCATTTGCTGTCATTAAATTAGATTTTCTGTGTATATCACTATTACATTGGCCAAACTACAATCAACATTGGTCACTGAAATGGTCAACCACTTTTTTTAACCATACATGATATATTTTTCTTTGTTTTATTCAACTGCAACATGGAACATGTGATGTAAAACTCAATGTTATGTTTATGTTAATGATGTGTGTGTGTGTGTGTGTGTGTGTGCATGCGCGTTTTTGTGACAAATGAGGACATAAATGTGTATAATGACAAAGGTATGACATAGGTATTACAAGGAGAAGGTGACTTTTCAGGACATTACCCCATGTCCCCACTTTTCAAAACGCTTATAAATCACCCAGAATGGAGTGTATTGAAAATCTGAAATAGCACAAAGTTTCCTGTGAGGGGTAGGTTTAGGGGTAGGGTTGGTGTAGGGCAATAGAATATACGGTCTGTACAGTAGAAAAACCATTACGCCTATGGGATGTCCCCACTTTTCACAAAAACAAACCTGTGTGTGTGTGTGTGTGTGTGTGTGTGTGATGTGGCGGCTTGAAGCATTTGTTGGGGGGA
>NW_015542333.1:303584-304156 GCF_001515605.1 Sinocyclocheilus anshuiensis | reverse complement strand
CTATATATATATATATATATATATATATATATATATATATAAAAAAAGTTTGTTCCAAATGTTTTAGGCTACATGTCAGTATATTACAATTAAGAATTAATTAAAAACAGAATATCTTATGCTCACCAAGGCTGCAGTTATTTAAAGGTGTCATATCATAAAAAATCTGACTTTTCCAGGTTTTAAGTGCTATAATCAGGTCCCCGGTGCATCTACCAACCAAGGAAACGTGAAAAAAATTAACCTAGTAACTTTGTTTTGGGAAGCCTTTTTCTGCAAGCCTCTGAGAACACGAGCGCGTCTGATTTCGCTCCTTTGGTGACGTGGCAAAGGGATCTCATTATAATATTACCTCCCCTTAATCTGTAAACTTCCACTCACGGCGCTGTCATTATGATTTCGCAAGCAACAACGGTGTACCAGCTCTAATGCCATGGTGAAAGTTTGAGCAAAACATGCTAACTGTTCAGTGGTTGGCTGCACAGATGAGCACAGAACACTGTTTAGATCTAAAATAAACATGCAATTTATTTCCCAGCTGTTTACCTTCACAGACATAACCCACTGTTTTT
>NW_015542333.1:299841-303346 GCF_001515605.1 Sinocyclocheilus anshuiensis | reverse complement strand
GACTACACACAGACTCATGGGGACTCGTGTCACGGTGGGGACCTAAATTGTGGTCCCCACGGGTACACAAGCTTATAAATCATACAGAATTAAGTTTTTTGAAAATCTAAAAATGCAGAAAGTTTCCTGTGAGGTGTAGGTTTAGGGGTAGGGTTGGTGTAGGGCAATAGCACATACAGTTTGTACAGTAGAAAAACCATTACGTCTATGGAATGTCCCCATAAAACATGGAAACACAACATGTGTGTGTGTGTGTGTGTGTGTGAGAGTGTGAGTGTGTGTGTGTTATTCTTAATGAATTATAATGTATTATGAATAATTTTAAATGCATTTTATGGGCTTTAAGTAAAATTTTACAAATGTATGTATAGTTTATACATTTTCTATTGTATACCAAATCACTAACTGTTTCGTTTATGGTTCATGCCTTATGCTGTGTTTTACACAAAATTTGTGGCTCACCAATAAAAGCACATCCAGTATGTGTTCTTGTGATTTAGTGAGGATCTGTCGACGCGCTCTCCTGTGTGAGTATGACGAGAGGAGGAAGACTGTCATGAAGAGAAGAACGTTTCTCACGTGGAGTCAGGCAGTGGAGCATTACAGAAGAGCAAAGCACTATCACAGAAGAGCCTTAAAGCACAGGTATGTGTGGAAATGACAAAACACACAGTTGTCTATTAGTGGACACTGTCATCCAAATAATTTAGGTCATCAATTAAGGGTATCACTCATTTGTGGTGTGCCATGTAAAAAATAAAAGAAAATATATTACATATTGTAAAATGGGGCATAATATGTCTCCTTTAATAAAAACAGTGATATTGTGAAATATTTTTACAATTTAAAATAACTTTTCTATTTTAATATATTTAAAGCTGTGATCAAAGCTAAATCATTACTCCAGTCTTCAGTGTCACATGATCCTTCAGAAATAATTCTAATATACTGATTTTATGCTCAAGAACATGTCTTATTATCAATGTTGAAAACAGTTGTGCCACTTGTGGAAACTATTTTTTTTTCTTCCAGGATTGATGACTAGAAAATTCAAAAGAACAATATATATTGTTTTCTTTTTTGTTTCTTTGTATTGTTGTTTATTTATTCATTTATTTTTTACATTCTTACAAAAACAATGTAAAGAAGTCTCTGTCACTTTTCAGCATTTTAATGCATCATGCTGAATAAAGGTATTAATTTCTTGAACATGGTAAAAATAAATAAAATAAATAAAATAAATAAATAAAATAAATAAATCATACTGACCCCAAACTTTTGAATGGTTGTGTAAATTTAAAC
Source organism: Sinocyclocheilus anshuiensis (assembly GCF_001515605.1). Lineage (NCBI taxonomy): Eukaryota > Metazoa > Chordata > Actinopteri > Cypriniformes > Cyprinidae > Sinocyclocheilus > Sinocyclocheilus anshuiensis. The sequence continues at coordinate 302,044 of NW_015542333.1, read as the reverse complement.
ATAATTAATTGCTGTACTGTAAACAACTTGTTACAGTGTAATTATGCATATAAGTGCTGAGTAATATTAATTAACTACATGTACTTATTATATGGTTAGGGTTAGGATTTGGGTTTGGTTTAGGGTTACTTGCATGTAATTATGCATAATTAATTGTTATTACAATAGTACGTACATGTTACATGTGTAACAAGGACACCTTAAAATAAAGTGTTACAAAAAAAAAACAGATTGTATACCAAATGACTAACTTTCATTTATGGTTCATGCCTAATGCTGTATTTTACTGGCAGGAAAAAAAAAATTGCAGACATTTCCTTCAACACAATGCAATGCATAATTCAAAACTGTGAAATGTCAATGGGTAAAACACCTGTGAAATATCAATATAAAAACTCCTTCATTTTAGATTCTACACATTAGCATCTCTTAGAGCATTCAGTGGTAAAGTTAAACACTGTTTTAACTTCAATAAAAACATTCTATGATGAGATCATGTGACAGTCACTGAAACAAAGGACTGATGGAGATTGCGTTCTGTTCTGCCCGCAGGTGTTTCTCTCAGTGGCTCCATCGGTCAGAGCTGCTGTGTGTGAGCAGAGAGCTGGAGGAGGTCTGGACACAGAGACTGCAGCGGAGAGCTTTCAGCCTCAGCCATGCTCACTCTCACCTGCATCACATCCGCCGCTGGAGAGACACGCGGCAGCTCCGTCTTTATCTGAGTGTGTGGAGAGAGAGACTCGTTCGGGTCAGAACGCAGACTAACGTCATGTGGAGGATGATAACACGTTCCTGTGCTGGAGAACAGCGTTCAGACAGAGGCTCAGGAGCAGAGGTCACTGGACACAGACACAGCAGAGGAGGTGAGATTATAGGACTCAAGGCAAGACAGCACAGGTGTTAACTTCCCCCTGTTGAATACGTACATTAAGAATTTCACAATTCATGTTTTCTGAAATGTTAACGTTTAAATATGCAAGTGAGGCATTAGCTAATTAAATATGGACTAATCTGCAGAACAGAAATTGAAATCATTGAACAAAGTCAGGTTCAAAATTCGTCTCATTTTTGGAATTGTGAATATCTATTTTTATTACGACATGAATCAGAAAATACTGTCAAAAAAATACATTTTCACCATGTTTTAAGGAATAAAATATTATATAAATCAGATGCAAATATAAAGAATAATAACATAAACAATAATAAAATAATAAATTAAATGTGTATTTTTTTTCTTTCCACTAGTCACTAGGAGGCATGTTATTGAAGTAAATCTCAAAATAACTAGTGCATGAAAAAAAGTGTCTATAGTTAATATAGTTCTGAAAATTTATATTCTGTCATAATTTACTCATCATGTTATTCAAGCCCATATGACCGTCTTTCTTCCATGAAACGCAAAATGAGTTATTTAACAACAGAATGTCAAAACTGCTGTTTTACATATGATAAAACACCATAAACCTATTATAAAAGCAGTCTGTGTGACTTGTGCACTATATTCCAAACTTCTGAATCCATATGATAGATTTGTGTGAGAAACAGCTGGAATTTAACAAGAATTTTACAAGAGTCTGGCATCAATGACATCAAACTTTTTTGACCTAAATAAACTGAGAAAAGCTCCAATCAATCAATCAGTAACAGTGAACCGCATTTCTATTGAAGCGTTTGGCTCTATCAGGTCTTGTTCTGCACTCAGGGTTCTGCTGGCGTGGCACAGACAGACAGTGTCAGCGCAGACTGAGGTACAGAGAGGCCTGCTTCCAGTACAGCCATGAGCGGAGACTGCAGAAGAGCACTGATCCAGGATCAGCAGAGGCAGTGTGTTCTGGAGAGCCTGCTCATCATCTATCAAAGCAGAGTCCGTGATCCAGCTTTCCATCGCTGGATGGAATGCTGATTAAATGCTGACTTTTTCCTCAGCATTTAACAACAGATTACTTCACAAGGTTTGATTCAGTTCGTCAATTAATTGAATGACTTTTAATCTTTATTGACTTATAACATGGCTTATTTTATATTATAACATGACTTTTTTTGAAGTCAACACATTTTTAATGTATTCAAATATAATAAGTCAGGGTGCTTAATTATAATTTTTTATATAGTTTATAGTTATCAATATTTAAATTAAAATTAATAATTTTTATTTTATTATAAAATTAATAATACAATTTAGAAAAAAATCTACTTTTAA
>NW_015542333.1:283914-299831 GCF_001515605.1 Sinocyclocheilus anshuiensis | reverse complement strand
TTTATTTATTTATTTATTTATTTATTTATTTAGGTTTGAATGTTTTTTTATAATTTAATTTGCAAATAAATTGGAATAAACTGTATTTACTTTACAGTGGTTCAGGTGTTGGACACATAGCAGGGGTTTGTTGAAAGCAGCAGACACGTTTTGTATGAAGAAGAAAATAAATGAAGCCCGGTTTGTTCTGAGGACGTGGTCACTGTGGGCTAAAGGTAAAGCAGTTTTTTTAACAACTTTGCATTGTGGATACTATTAAATTATCTATGAAGTAATGTAGGCGATTGAATAAGCTATTTGAGTCAATCATCTCGTGCAAATATAATGTGAACTACATTGCACTGCATTAGATAACACAATATCAAACTTAGTGACATTTGCTGTAGAAAGATGGCACAAACACGCTTTCCAAGAGAAATATTTCACAACATGACAATTGTTATGTTGGAAATTATGAAGTTTGGAGTGACATCAGGTAGAGCAAATGATGACAGAATTGTAATTTTTGGGTGGATTGTCGCTTAAAGTGTTAAAAAGACGTGTTTCTCCACCAGAGCGTAAAGCGCAGAGGCGGGAGGCTGTGAGTCTCTGGCTGGAGGGCAGAGCAGTATCTAGAAGTTTCCATCAATGGGTCAAAGTGTATCAGCAACAGCAGAAAGCCTCCCGCCACAGACAAACACAGCTTTCACACAGGTAAACACTGCCATGGTTTTCCACAAGTGAAAGATAAATATAGCAGACTTAACCTAACACACACAATAACGTGTTCACATGCACAAATGCTTACAACTCAACTCAAGAGTATTGCCCTAATAATAAACCGAGCTGATTTAGAGCTAGATTGTAAAAAAAGTGGGAAACAGTGTGGATAGGTTTTATGTATATAGTTTTGAGAAATGAGCTGTGACTGGTTTTGAGATTATTGGTTATGAATATCTTGCTAATATAATTAGTGATATTTTCATGATCAGCATCAGAGCAGTGGAGAGAAGAGGAGAGTGTGGACTGACCCGACTGTACTGGACCTGCTGGAAAAACCAAACTGAAGCATCACTGCTGTGTACACAACAAGTAAATAATCAACATGAATCAGCATTTATTATTATGATTATTAACAGACAATTGAGTTCAATCATTAAGTGACAATAAATAGTTTAGCAATAGTTTAAATAGATGCAGAAAACAGTGAAACAAAACAGTAACGGTGACCTGCATACATTATTCATGTTGCGTAGCATCGCTGGAGTATTGGCTACCGTATTATTATCCACAATTCACAGACCTTCCTCAAAAGTGTTCAGGTTGTCAGAAATCCACAAAATAGGTCACAGAAAGTATTGTGTTTAAAGCGTGTTTAGATGACGGAAACAGCACTTCTGTTACCGAATGCTTGTTGTGTTTTCTCAAGAATATTCTGGGCAACACATTAAACCGTCAACATTAAGATGCCAAACATTTTTGAAAATCTGGGCAATTAATCTGTACATTGTTGCATCCAGTGGGGACATAATTATGGATTATAATGACTTATACTGTCTTTTATACTTTTATACTTATATAATAGTTTATTTATGCAGAGAAGAATCCATCCATTCCTCAAACCATATGGGTCACAGAGATTATATACAGTATATATGTATGTTTATAGGCCCTATTTTTAATAATGTTTTTTTTTTATCATACTTGAATTTCACAGATTTTCAACCTTTCACTTTTGCACATAATTCTGTCCCACATTTTGTATACATACTTTATAAAACAGATAGTTCCGGTCCTTGATTCTGATTGGCTGAGCCGCGTTCGAAGCTGTTGTAAATTACACTACAAACACACACCTTTGTCTACTTCTGTGTGTTGCTCGGCAACCACTTTGTTGGAACCTCAACTGATTCTGAGGAACTACATTGCTTGGTGGAAGAATGCTGTTTTTATTAATATCATTACACTTTATTTGCTCTGTTTTATTTTGTGAAACCTTACTACGTATATGGAATACCCGTTTTATAAAAGCAATAAGCCCTGTGAAGCCGTGGTTTACAGTGATTTTATAACAGCTAAGGGGCGTTTGTAAGGCACAACGTCCCTTAGCTGTTATAAATCCACTGTAAACCACGGCTTCTTGGGGCTTATTGCTTTATTTTACTTGCATTCTTTTTTCAAATTTAACCATCAAATATATAATATATTGACATATTTTTGTTATTATACAAGCAGTTGTACAACTTTATAATAATCTCTACATGATTTATTTTTACTTTCAGTAACTATTTGTCACCTTGCTCTTAAGATGAACTGATAAAGGTGAAAGGTGATTAAAAACAGTGAAACATTTAATTAATGTGCAGTCATAGCACCTAAAATATGCACGGTTCCTTATAGATATAAATTAACGTTACACTGAAAGAAATTGACAATATTTGTTCAAAACTTAGTGTACAGTGTGCTTATGTTTAGTAATTTCAGAATAATTGTCATGTTTGTAGTGGCTATACTGTATTTCTAGTATTGGTGGGGCATATTTTCTCGCGTACACTCTCAAAAAAAGGTACAAAAGCTGTCACTGGGGCAGAACATGTTCAAAAGGTATACTTAATTGTCTTATTTACCCCTAAAGGGTGCATATTGGAAACTTAAAGGTACATATTGGTATCTAAAGTGTATATATAAAGTGCCTTTTGAAAGGGTACCGCTCCAGTGACAGCTTTTGAACCATTTTTTCTGAGAGTCTAGGGCCCACAAACCCCTACAAGAAAGCAGACAGAATATGTTAGCAACCCCCCAACAAGGTGCTGACAACTATACTATTATTTGATTACTGTCACAAAGAATTCTTAACCTTATCCTTCTCTTTCTGGTGCAGTGTGAGCGCTCTGTGCTGCAGAGAGCCTGGAGAAAGAGACACATCCGGAACAGAGTGTCTGCTGATTGCTCAGCCACCGTTAACAGCACGCTATTGGCTCAGGTAAATCAGACGCAGTCCAACACTCTTTAAAATCTCGCCATGTTAGCACAAGATAGACAGGGTCATCGTGCACTTAGTATCTCTAATAGCTATTAGGTCACGGTAATCTGGTCCGTGCTTAATCAAACCAGTGTGCCTGTGAATAAACGCATAAACATTGACTTTCACCTTTATTGTTCACACTGTCTTATCAGTGTTAAGCAATGTGGAGCATAAATTCTAGATTACTGGAACATTTGCATTCATTTTTCATCAGCTGAAGGATAAAAGAGTCCAAGAGACTGCAGAGGCTGTAATCAAAGGCTCCCTTATGGAAAAAAAGTGTGCTTAATTCAATTCAAGTTTATTTGTACAGCGCTTTTCACGATACCAAAATGCATTTATTTTCAAGGGAGACACAGCATAACAAAGTTGAACAGGAAGTGCATAAGCTAATTTGAGATAAAACTGCATAGGCAAGAGAAAACATATTTTATTTCAACTATAGTAACATTTATGTAAAACTGATTTTTTATTCCATTTGAGCCATTAAAATGTAATGTGATGAATTGGGGCATATAAATTGGTTGATGAAAAACAACCGTTTGAAAATAAAACTTTGGCATAATAATGTGACAAAAAGTTCAGTATTGTGTTAAATGTTTGAGTCACATGGCACAATTGGCACCATTCCCTGAGATTAACCCACACAAACAACTGTGTACAGATTGATAATAATAATGATTTTTTTTTTATTGGCAGGTGTTGTGGCTGTGGTGGCAGCGAGCCCACGGGGCAGACTTTGAGTCCTAACCAGTTCTGTCTATTTACAAGAGTGTTAACAGATGGAAACCAGCCAGTGAAGATCATAGACTGCAGAAACTCCACACGCCTCCAAAACAATCATCATTTATCCTGAGTATTCAACAAGAGTACGACACATTTACACACGTTCCCTGCTGTCCATTCTGGAATGACAAATTCTCCTGCATACGTATTTATTTACATTGGGATTTCCTCTGGAGGAAAAAATCCCATAGATTTACATTGAAGGAAGGAGCCCATCCCAACAACTTGACAGTGGGCCTTTTTTTCTTTTTCAATGTTGTGTTTTCAACACTGTTTGCAGTAGATGAACAGTGTGTAGGGCCAAACATGAACACTTGCAGCTAGTCTGAGCTAAATTGTGATTGATTTCAGGTGAGACTGGGCTCTTTATATGCAACATCTTTGACATTTGGACTGGTCGGTCCGCCTCACTCTGATATTAGTGCACAGGTGTTGATGAATAGCTCCAGAAGAAACAGAATTCCCAGAACTTCCACGAGAAATGCCGGCGGTTCAGAGGGTTCACTTATGTAACGGCCCTATAGTGAGTTTAGAATGAGTGTGTGTCAGGTTACTGACTTACTGACTCCTGCATGGAAGAACCAAGAGTGTGTTCAGCGTTCTTTATTTTATTATTATTATTATTTGCACTAAGTGGCACTTAGCTTGCCGAGGTACTAAGCAATTTTTACATACTATATGTATATATATATATATATATATATATAAAGTACTGGTATAGAATATTTTCCATGCCGCCTTTGTCCAATTTTTTTTATAGAAGCAATAGATTTGCCATACTTTTTGATGAATAAAAATCAACTTTTTCAGTTTGCTAAGTTTTTTTTTTTTTTTTTTTAGATAATGTAATCTTGTTAAAATTGATTTTATAAAATTGGTATCGAAAAAAGTATCGTTCAGGAACCGGTCTCGAAGTCAAGGTATCGATATAGAACATTTTTGATTTTTTTTTTTTTTTTTAGAAAATGTCAAGATATTTCAATCCTTTTAAATATTTTAAAGGTGAGTATTATTTGGCAAACACTTTTTAGTGTCCTTGCATGTTCTTACTATAGTAATAACAGTAAATTATGCATAATTACAAACAATTAACCCTAAATCAATCCCTAACCCCATAGTAAGTACGTTATTACAGTCTTTCTCGATTGCTTAAACACATTTCTTGAAACTATGCCTCGTATTCTCAAAACAGTAAACACAAATCCATAACGTCTCAATACTTCATACGATATCAAAACTCATACCTGAACATATTCCACTCGTTGGTCTTTCACTCTGTCAGAGTTTCGTTCGAAAGGGACGCGGTACGCCTGTTTCAGAATAGTAATGAAATTAGTAACGCGTACTAATAGTAATGTAATGAAATAGTAATGCGTAATGAAAGGACGGATAATTTATGGAGGACTGTTTCCTGATCCTGGTAGAGTAGACTACAATGTGTCTGCACAAAGGCTGTTTCTACGAAGTGGGGCAGTTCCAACTTTGCCTGGCGCTTCTGACTCACAGACTTCATATAAATGAACTTTTAATAACCATGTTTAAGCAATGAAGATTGCACATGTCTGTTCAAGCAAAAACAAGGTCAAGTTCATACCGTTGGCTTCCTTCCAACAAGTGTGATGTTTGGTGTGACGCCGCACGTGGATTCGAATGTGTGCAGCTGTTGAAGTAACTTCAGGTTTAACATAACATCTGCTGATGGTAGCGCACCAATCCTTCACCATTATCAACTGCAGCGTGTCCAACAGAGGCATGGACCTTGAGATGTAGGTGAACTCCAAATATAAATGTTGTGTGAATCACAAGCAAACAAATAATTCAGTGATAATGTCAAACGTGGGCATGTTAGCACAGGGGGAGGAGCGTTTGTTTATTGAGCTTTCTATCGCCAGCAGAACAAAAACGGTCAGACCACTCAAAAAACAAAAAAAAAACTCAAAAGTTTACATCCATAATGGCACCACATTACAACCGTTACAAACCAGTTACTCCTCTAGTATTCACTCTAGTATTCTAGTATTTGTTTTCATTAAAAACGAACATGTTTCACTCCCAATTCTCTTTACTGTAACATGGAAAATTTCTATAAAACTTAAATTGTACATTATTTATATATCATGGTAGTTGTTTTTAACCACAGTAATGATCATCAAAAGTAAAACATTCAGATGCATTTAGGCAATGAGAATTGTAACCCTGGAGCACAAAACCAGTCTTAAGTGTCAATTTTTCGAAATGGAGATTTATACATAATTTGAAAGCTGAATAAATAAGCTGTTTATTAGTTAGGATAGGACAATATTTGGCTGAGATACAACTATTTGAAAATCTGGAATCTGAGGGTGCAAAAAAATCTAAATATTGAGAAAATCACCTTTAAATTTGTCCAAATGAAGTTCTTAGCAATGCATATTACTAATCAAATATTAAGTTTTGATATATTTACGGTAGGACATTTACAAAATATCTTCATGGAACATGATCTTTACTTAATGTCCTAATGATTTTTGGCATAAAAGAAAAATCAATAATTTTGACCCATACAATGTATTTTTGGCTATTGCTACAAATATACCCCAGCGACTTAAGACTGCTTTTGTGGTCACAATTTAGAGTGAAAATGTTATTAATTATCAGGAAAATGTGAAATGTTTCAAAATCTTTAAAGAGATAGTTCACCCAAAAAAAAGAATCATCAGTATTTACTCGCCTCATGTTGTTTCAAATCCATAACACTTGTGCAGTTTTGTCCATCTGTTTAAAGTCAATGCATGCAAAACCTCAAACTTCTAAAAGTACATTGTGAAATTCAAATCAAGAATTTTAATTAATCTTATTATGCATCTTTTAATATGATGTGCAGGTTTAATTTAGGCTTTTATTCATACATAAACATTGATCAACGCACATCGACCATACTTGCTGGAAACGTGCAGGAACTAACCTCACTGGTTCTTGCAGAAGCAGAAACGTATTTGTGTGACACGTGAGAACAAACCTCGCTGTTTTTGCGCATTAAACATGCATGTTCGAGCTTCAATGTAAATTACATGTAAAAGAGCATAAATTAAATCTGTTCGTCATATAAAGCGAGCATATCTCTTCAGAACACTTGGAATGCTCCTTTTGTTTGTTACAATGTCTTTATGCACTTTTGGAAGCTTAAAAATTTTGGTTGCATGGACTTTCAATGGATCGACAAAAAAAACTGAGAGAACAAAAAATATCTTCATTTGTGTTCTGAAGATACATGTAAGTCATATGGGTTGGAACAACATAAGGGTGAGTAAATGAGAGAAGTTTCATTTCTGGGTGAACTATCCCTTTAAACAAAATTGTTTTTTTTTTTCTCTTCTTGATTTTGCATAGAAATATGACCTGTTTGACATTGGATGTGACCTGTTTTTATAAGATTCACCTATAAAGTCTGAGTGAAATACAGTAGCAATATACTGTATTTTGTGTCCACACGTTTGACTTCAACAATCATATATTGAACATGCAATATCCAAAATACTGTCTATAAATAGTTAAAATATAAGAAAATGGCACCCAAAACTGCAAACACAAGTCCCTTTAAAGATTAAGGCGAATCATCTTATGTAGTGTTACATTTGGCATGATTTTTTTCCCTATGCATTGGGAGTAATGACGAATTAAGCTCTGAAACTGACTTAAAACACTGTGAAGTCTTCAGTATGTGCGTGTGCATCGAGACTCTCAATAGCAGCGCAGGCAGACTTGAGTTCTGTGATGCTACGATTGACTTCCCTCCTCCTGAGTTGCTCGAGGGGAGTCCAGGAGCGCGAACATGTCTTCGATCACCTGCCACAGACAGCTGTCGAGCGGGAAGTCGTTGTCCACCAGGTTGACGAGGAAGTAGTTGTCGTGGATGTACTGAATGATCATGCGTGAGGGAGACTCGTCCTCGTATAGCTTCACCCACTGTTCAATCCACAGCGCAAAAGCCTCGTCCTGTGGGAACAGACAGACACGATGGCGGTTTTGAGTCTAGTTTATCTTATCACCGAGACAGTAACAGTGAGTGAACGCCTGGGACAGTGTACAAATGTGAGGTCAATGAGGATGTGCAAGCCGTTTAAACAAGACCTAATAAATTTGCATTGCTTAGTGGTTGCTAAGGTGGTTACTAGGTGGAAAAAGCATCACCTTCCAGTACATAAAGCTGACTGGATCCACGACGGTGGGCTGAATGATCTCTCTGCCGGGGAATATGCCCCATGTCACAGCGTTGGGCTGCATTTCATGGGCATTCGTAATATTCTTGCCCTAAAAAGAAGAGAAAATAGTTAAAATGTTAAGAACTGGAGATTCTACCATGGTTCTTGTAGGGAGTGCTGGTGTTTTACCTGAACGTTGACTATATGGTAGTTCACACGAGGTTCATACTTCTTCAGCACTTGCAGAAGCGCAGTAACATTTTCGCTGGACGTGAAAAACTCAAGGTAAGCCTGTTGATTTCAAGAGGTAAAAATAAAGAAGCTGAAAAAATCATTTCCAAAAGTAAGCCAATCTTAAATAAACCTAAAAGATAATAAACCCTAAAATAAAGCCACAAATGACCAAGTGCACAGTTCCCACAGTATCACAAGCAGAACTAGATCTGATGTACTCTACGAATTAATACTATAAATTTACTGACAGCATCATTGCAGCAGTTTTTTAGTATGATTAATATTCGATTATAGTTTGTTTTGTATATTTTCTATTTTCATTTTTAAATAGTTTTTAAGTTTTAGTTTTTAATTTACTTTTGTTGTTGTTGTTATTTTAGTACTTCAAATTTAACTAAAGGAAAAGTTTCCTTGTCAACTAGCTGAAAAAGTTTTTTTGTAATATATATATATATATATATATTTATTTATTTATTATTATTTTTTTCAATTAATGATTTTTTTTCGTTGTTTTAGTTGTAGTTAACCAAAATTAAAAATTCCTTCAGCATTTATTCCCCATCACGTTGTTCCATAGCTGCCGTGCAAAACGGACAAGAGAAATATATTTAGTCCACGATATGATCTCTGCTCCATTCAAAGTCCTCTGAAGTCATGATGCTTTGTGTGAGGAATCCAATGAAACATGGTACATCGCACAAAGTTTCATGTCAGTGACAAACATCTTTGCTTCTTTCATGTCAGTTTAGTATTGTTAATATACCATTAGTATTTAGTATTATATAGTAAATTTAGTAATACTATAATATACCATAGTATTTATTAATATTTTGAATGTTAGAATTTTTTTTGTATTTTAAATTTACCCAAAGTTTTTGTCATTTTTATTAGTGTTTGTCTAAACAGTTTTATAATTTTTAGTTATTCTATTCCTTAAACATACTAAATTAATTAAAACATTTTATTTTTATTTCAGTTAATGTTTATTTCATTTAAAGTAACAAGAACATTTTCATGGTTTTAGTTTTAGTTAACGATAATAACCATGAAACAGTGATTACAATGAAACACGTTTATGTTTATGTCTAGAATTAAACATTTTAGAGTGGAAAGGAAGATTTTCAGCAGTAAGACTGAAAGTGCCCCTATTATACACAGCGTAGGATACAGCGTCTTCTCGACATGATGTTAACCACATGGAAATGTTACCGTTTGTGGGCGGGCAAGTTCGCGACGTAAAACGTGGGCGTGCAAATGTGTTACTTTGTGACGTAGAGCCGTAACAGAATAAGATTCGAATTCCTGATGACTCATTTAGGCGATTGCGAGCCGACTCTTTTTTTTGATAGACAATAACTTTATTTATCGCGCACTGTCGGCTTCACAAATTTGCAGATAGTTTATGTTCACATACAGCTACATGACACACTGCATGAAAGGTAATATTCGAAAAGGCATAATAGGGGCACTTTAAATTTCAGTTTGTTCCTCACACAAAACTATCAGAAGACTTCAGAATACAACACACAAGTCATATGGTCATTTTTTGAGCTCAACAAACCCAGTCCTCGTTCACCTTTCATTTTATGGAAAAAGCAGTTCGATCGCTCTTTCTTGAAAACATCTTATTTTACATCTCGAGTGACCTATTCTCATAGCGCGGTTGCATATTTTTGCTGACCTTTTGAAAGACGTATCCCCCCGCAGGGCCCCAGCCCACAATGGGGTCGGATGAGGGTTTGCCGTTAATGTTGGGTTGAGAGTTAATGGTCAGAATCCCTCTGCGGTTCACCTTCTCCAACTCATCCTTCAGCAGGTTGGTCTCCGGAGCCAAAGCATCATCGTTCCACGGCAGACACATGACCTACGCAAAGCAGAAAGCAATAATGGAGTAGTGTTTGTATATAAATTATTTAGGACACATACAGGACTCGAATATTGATGACATGAATGGGGCAGTATGATTAAAATATTACATCACGGAAACTGTATATCATTGTTCAGTCAATTTATGCTAGTTGAAAGTCTCGTCACATCCCGATATCAATCACTAAGTTAAGCGGGCTGAATGAATGAATCACGTTTGCTGATAAACAGACCTCTGCACATCAGTTGAATTCAATATTAATGTGCAAAATGTGCCTAGTTGTGACATCGTTTGGCAACCACAAATAATTAGCTTCCTTTGTGTTGATCCAAACAACACGCCTTCATAAGTTCTTCCTCGTCTTGACTTCTGGTTCATGCTGTGCTCTGTATTTGTGTATCACTCGATGTTCCTTCACATAAATCACCTGTGCCTACACAAATACACCTAGCACAGTCAGCAGCACTCTGCTCTTATTCATACCCTCATATAGTCCAGCTGTGCATGGCTGTATTCTGACATTGGCTGTATGACTCTACCTTGTGTCCACTGGGATTGGTTTGGCCAGTGATGTAGTTGGTGAAGACTTCATACACACTCCCCTCGTTCATTAGTTCCTCACCCCACATCTGCAGGAGGGCCTCTTTGGGAGACTTGCTCTTCAGGTAGAACAGGTAGTAGTCTGTCAGCTCGCCAAAGGCTGGTGACGAGGAGTTACCCCTGACAAGATGGCAAACACGGTCCTTCACTTTTCTCTAACTACCCAAACATAAAACTCAGAATAGAAACATTTAAATGTATGTACCATCTTCCGTTGGGGAAATCATCCCAGTCTTGCGTCCTGTAGATGTAGCTTTTGGGTCGGGAAGCCCAGAAGATTGGCCTGACGTCTTCTACCTTACGCTTCGGATGAGCGCTGACGGCCCAGGGCAGAGGTCGCCTAAAGGTAACAAGATTAATGCAAAGAGGTGACTCTCATGAAGCCTGTCAAAAGCACTTCCAGGCCATATTTTACCCCAAAAATCAGAAGAATTTAATATATTTCACTTAAAGAAAATTATGTCTTAATTTTTTTAAACGTTAACCTTCTTGGCCTTTATTTATTTATTTTTTTATCATGACATAGTTTTCAGAATAATTAAACATTTAATATATTAAGTATTAAAATATTAAATTGAAAAAAAAATCGATGTATTACATTTAATTTTGACTAAATAAATGAGTATACAAATATTGAGAGCCCTAGAACTCAAAATGCCTAACAATATAGTAATGACTTTTACTTTTTTCTATTGATTTATTTTTTGCATTATGATAATGAAAATTTGGGAGAGGGTGCTGAATTGTTGTAAAATAACCAATATCTGCACAGGTGTGACTGCACATTAACACCTACTACCTACAATAAAATGTACAATTAGACTAATAAACTACATTACTTGACCATAACATTTTTATTAAAAAAGAATATATTGCTGGTGCTGTTATATTAGGGTATTAGGGCCCTATGAAATATTAAATTTTTTCCAAATTACCCATTTTTTAAAAATTCTTTCCATTTTATTCTTTTGGATTCGTTTTTTTTTTCATTTGTAACTTTTCTGGATTCTGTTCTAATGGTTAAATACAATTTTAGTAATCAAAAAGCGTATCTAATTAACTGAAAGTATGTCGTTTTTTGATTTATTATTAACAGACACTTGTCCATATTGAGATTTGAAAAATGGTACAGCACTACTTTTTGATTTATTCATCCAAAATTTGCCAAATTCCATGTTATACAATAATTCCGTTTTTATGTCAGGATTCCATGATTCTGTCCCGTTCATCATAAAGCCCTATTATATAAAAGCAATACAGAACTTGAGGCCCCGGTTACAGTGATTTAACATGAGCCTTCGTGTCGTGCCTTATAGCCCTTATAACCATGGTAAAATCACTGTAATGCACAGCCTCTTACTTCTTTATTATCCCAGGGCATTAAAGTTACAACCATGTTGCATGTGGGCATGTACTATTCTGTTGCCAATGTGCAGCAGGATGTAGTCAATGGATTTTAGGGATGCACCGATACCGATACTGGTATCGGTATCGGGCCGATACTGCGCTCCTGTTAAACATTCAATATTCACTGGAAAGTTTGTAGTTCGGTCGGATATGTCAAAAGCAAGTAAAACAATGCACAAGTTACTAAAGCTATTTGACGGTAAGGAGAGTGAGAGAGAGAGCGACTCTCATTCTGCACCAATACAAACATGTGCGCGCTGCGTATGTTTAGCTTGCTTTAAGGCCAAAGTTTTTACTTTGGTTATACTTCGGTTTTTACTCGTACGCGAGGGTCCGTGTACACTGCTCGTGACGCAAATTACATCACCAAAATAGTACCCGTGCACTCCTATAATGTATAACGAGTGGTTCCCTGCATTATTGTAGTAAAACGTTTTGTGATTACAGTATTGAGCTCTAATGTGCCATTAAAATGAACAGTGAAAGTAACAAAAGCTTATACATTTTAACAGGTATAATTAAGTGTGGAAATAACTGAAGGTAATATCTGTTTGCTAAATGAAGCCAACTAACATGATTCACATTATTATTATTACTATTATTTTGTTTCTGTACCCAATATTTAAAAAAAATTACAAATGCTATGAAAATACCGGTATCGGTATTGGTATCGGCGAGTACCAAAAATGAAAGTATCGGTATCGGACTTGTTCTGTAAAAAGTGGTATCGGTGCATCCCTAATGGATTTCCTGTTAGAACGAACAGGAGCAGTTTATCACAGAACTGAGTCACTCACCGTGGATCCTCGGCCCATAAGCCCAGCTGTCGGAGCACTTCTATGGTGGCCACCTCTCTGTTGAGTGTGTAGAAGTGCAGGCCTGGGACCTCTCCGCTGGCCAGAAGAACCTTACACATCTCCACCGCCTGCTGGATGCCGTAGCTGCGAATGGCGGCGTCATTATCCTTGATGGGCTCAATCACCTGCATGATCTCCTCGGGCACTTCCAGTTTGGAGAGTTTGACCAGCTGACGCAGTGAGTGATACCCCTGCGCAAACAACGCAAATTCAAACTATGAAGACTGAACCAAGGAAGAAAATGTTCTAAGAAAGAAAGAAAAGCATGCAGGTTTGGGACCATGCTGCGTTTATGCCATGTCGTAATTACTAGATGACAACCCTGATGTTGTATTTTGAGCTGTTCACATCCTCAGACTCCGTTTCTGTGGGAACACATGCCATATTAAAGGGGTCATGAACTGGCTTTTTTATTATTAAGTTGGCTTGTGAAAGCCAACTTACTGAAATGCTATTTAAACTTCTTCTTATTATTATTATTCTTCTGATCTAAATTATCAACTGTATCTCCTCCTAGAGCTTTAACTCTACAGACTCCAAACTCAGCCCAGCTCTTCAGACTGATCTGACCGGGTGTGCTATATCTTTCTAACTGATCAGACTCATGGTTTTCTTAAAAATTAATATTAAAAATCATAAAAATCCCATAGACTTACATTGAAAAGTCTCTGCTCACCTGAACATTGACTATTTCTATCTATCTATCTATCTATCTATCTATCTATCTATCTATCTATCTATCATCTATCTATCTATCTATCTATCTATCTATCTATCCATCTATCCAGCTATCAACTGACTATATCTATCTATCTATCTATCTATCTATATATCTATATATCTGTCTGTCTGTCTGTCTGTCTATCTATCATCTGACTCTATCTATCTATCTATAATCTGATTCTCTGAATCTATCTATCTATCTATCTATCTATCTATCTCTGACAGACTGTATTGCCTTCAAAACATTCAAACTTTAAGCTTTTAAAACTACTTTAAACTTCAAACTATTTCAGACTGAAGACCATCAAACTTAAAACTTTTTAAACTTTTCAAACTTTTTTAAACTTTTTGGTCCGGCTTTCTCAAGCCAACTTAAAGTTTGTCTAGACGAACTTTTTTATCTAGTTTTATACTGTTGTCCGAGGTCCACTTATGACTCTCGCGTGGTTTTTACATTCAAAAACATCAAAAACAATAAGTTTTTTTATTATTTTATACTGTTGTCTGAGGTCCACTTATGACGTTCGCTTGGTTTTTACATTCAGAAACATCAAAATCAATAAGTAATAGGCTATTTTCTACCCTGGTTTTGAGGCCTGCTCGAGAAACGCTGGGTTTTTATGGGCGTGCCGCATTGAAGACTTGGAAGTAAACACCCACTGCTGTGACTGGATAACAGTTTTGCATCGCAAGCTGCCTTTCTGTGTGTCTGTTTGACAAGCTACGTCCTTCATAGTTGGAGCCTTCTGTGACTTTAGACACGTGCACATAATCAGGACATATCAAGCGATCTCTAACAAAGCAATAGTGACACAGTACAAATATATTTTACTCACATAAGTGTGCTGCGCCATTCCTGTCGGATCCAGTATAGATGGCACAGCATTGCTTCTTTCATATATTTTCAGATCATTCTTGCATTATCAAGATATTAACCTCAATCAAATTCAGACATTATTAAACAAAATATTGCAAAATAACAGCTTAAATACAGGGTAGGACCTACTCTGTCTTTAAGCTGTTATTTTGCAATATTTTTACCTATCCGGTAGGTGATTTGGTTCAAAAACATTTTTTTGTTAGGTTCATTGAAAGTCTCTTCACATCCCGATAGCAAGCACTAAGTTAAGTGGTGTAAATGTATTCATATGTATTTATATCATCTGTGGAAGGCGTAGGACCATAAAATGTTTACCAATCATATTTCTCGGTCCGAGGGCTACGATAGGCCATCCTACCTGCCTGTCAAAGTACGTATTTGCAAACCTCTTTCACACGATACGTCCTTAGCGCGTTCATTACACTATTGCAGACCGAGCGAGAATGGAAGGCGTTATTATTGTAATATTATGCGCTTTGTACTGTAATGTTTTCTCACCGGTGAATGAGAAATTAGCTAATCTGACAGCGTTGCATTCAATCCTCCACCAGCGCCGTCTCTCATCGTGTCGCTGGTTAGCCTCTGCTCTGCCGGTGCGCGGTCATGTGTTTTGCAGGAGGCGTGGCTTTGGAGAGTGATTTGCAGGGAAGGTGGGATCTTATGCTTTCAAAGCTAGCTTGCTATTGCTAGTCTCTCCAAAATCGCTTCCTTCCCTACATTTAGCTACATTTTACTCCTGAAGCTGCTGCCATTTTGAGTTTTTCCACATGACGTTGCAGCAGTTAGATGGTACAGTCCAAGTCTGAGATCTTATGGCTCGTTTCCACTGAGCGGTACGGTTCGGTACAGTACAGTACGCAATTATTTCCGTTTCCAATGTCAGAAGTTGTGAATGGTACCAAAATAGCGAACCGTACTACTTTTTTGGTACACTTCCGTTGGGGTACCTAGCACAGCAAAGGGTACCAAAAGGGTGGAGCTAAACTCACTGCAGAACGTTGATTGGTTGACTAGAATCGTCACTTCTAAATATTACTGTTATTGTGTCATGAAATGTAGTTTTAAGAGTTTTTCAGGCGAGAATGTAATTGTTTAAAACTGAAATCTGCGGTTTATTTATTAAGATAGCACCTATTTGAAAATTTGCTATGCCGATTTCAGAGCTCCAGGCGATCACCGGGCGCTCAGGGCTCATGTATCCGCCTAGAGCAGCCTTAACTCGGCTAGTCCTTCTGACATTTGCCGCTGGCTCTGATGTCTCTGTAGTGATTAAACATGAGATACAATTCGTTTTGGGTATATTTAACAGGCATTTGTGGTCTCATGAATCTATTATTTGTTCCTGGTCATATCGTTTTGGCTGAGCACAAGGTATGTT